>NC_132817.1:0-300000 GCF_048594095.1 Paramormyrops kingsleyae | reverse complement strand
TACCTGTACTTTACAGGTATATTTCTGCTCCCTAAATGGAGTACCTTACCTTTGTCTATGTTAAATTTCATCTGCCAGGTGTCGGCCCAGTCACTAATTAAATCAAGATCCCGCTGTAGCTGCTGAGCCGCTAGTTCAGTATCTGCTACACCACCCACCTTGGTGTCATCTGCAAATTTCACCAGTTTACTGTATATATTGGTGTCTATATCATTTATGTAAATTAGGAACAATAGTGGTCCTAAAATTGAACCCTGCGGTACCCCACTATGAACGCAGGCCCACTGTGACATTGTGCCTCTTATAACTACTCGCTGCTTCCTATCTGTTAACCAGTTATCAATCCAGGTCGCTACAGTTCCTAAAATACCTGTCGCTTTGAGTTTAAGTAAGAGCCTCTTGTGGGGGACAACATCAAAAGCCTTTTGGAAATCTAAGTAGATGACATCATAGGCCATCTTATCATCAACTTCCTGAGTAGCTTCCTCAAAAAACTCCAACAGATTTGTTAAACAGGATCTACCTCTCCTAAATCCATGCTGGCTATCCCTCAAAATGTTATTTGAGTCCAGGTAATCTACCATTTTCTCTTTGATTATAGCCTCCATAACTTTACCAGTTATACAAGTTAGACTGATTGGCCTATAGTTTGACAAATTACTTCTATCCCCTTTTTTGAAAATGGGCGTTATGTTGGCATGCTTCCAATCAGAAGGTACCACACCTTCAGATAAGGATTTTTGAAACAGTAAAGTTAAGGGTCAGCAAATAATATCCCTCATCTCTTTTAACACTATAGGTAAGATGCTATCAGGGCCCTGTGATTTATTTATTTTGAGCTTAGCTAGGCTTTGCAAAACATCAGCTTCAGTTATACAGTATATATATTAGTTATAGACGATGCTGGATTAGTAATAAGAACTGGTAAGTTACTAGTGTCCTCAACAGTGAATACCTGTGCAAAACTATCATTGAACTCATTTACTATATCAAAGTCATTTTCAATTATAAGAGCCTTACTATCCTGCAAATTAGTCATTTCGGCTTTTAGAGCTCTTTTAAAGTTAAAATACTGGAAGAAACTTTTAACGTCATCCTTAGCCTCCAGTGCGATCTTCCTTTCGACATTCCTTTTAGCTCGTCTAATGTCATTTTTTAACTCAGCCTGTAGATTTATATACTCTTGCTTTATTCTGTCATCATCAGTTATTTTCCATTTCTGGAACAAAGCCCTTTTCTTCCTTACTTTATACTTTATTTCCTTAGTAAACCACCTAGGTTGCAATTTCCTAGATTTATTCTTGCTGGAAACAGGTATGAAGTCCTCTTGCACTTGCAATAACGTGCTTTTAAAAATTCCCATGCCTCTTCAACAGTTTTGTTATTTAACTCCATCCAGTTCACAGTTTCTAGTTTTAATCTCATACAATTGAAGTTAGCCTTCCTAACATTTGGACTTTGCTCTTCGGGTACTAAACTTAACCTCAAATTTAACTATGTTATGATCGCTACTGTCAAGTGGTTCTAAAACGTCTAATTTACCAATCCTGTCCTGGTTATTAGAGAAAACAAGATCAAGAATGGCATCTCCCCTGGTAGGGGTGTTAACAAACTGAGTAAAAAAACAATCCTGTACTAATTCCACCATCTCCAGTTCATTTTCAGAAGAGCCAGCGACAATGTCCCACTGCATCCCCGGTAGATTAAAATCACCCATAACTACCACATCATTTTTATTGCTCATAATCCTAATATCACTGTATAACAATCTGCTTTCCTCTGCAGCTACATTAGGTGCTCTGTAACAAACACCGACAATTAGGCTATTTGAGTTTTTAGCATCTAATTTTACCCATATAGCTTCCGTAGTTTTACTTATATCAGTAAGCTCCCTTGCCTGCAAGTTTTCCTTTAGATATACTGCAACACCACCTCCCTTCTTACCTATACGGTCTTTACGGAACAACGTGTAACCATCCATATTATATTCTTGTCCATCCTTTTCTCTCAACCATGTTTCAGTTATTCCTATAATATCATAAGAGTCCGATGAGATAAAAGCCTCTAAATAAGAACATAAGAACATAAGAACATAAGAAATTTACAAACGAGAGGAGGCCATTCGGCCCATCAAGCTACGTTTGGGGAGAACTTAGCTAATATCTCAGAGTTGTTAAAATCTTATCTAGCTCTGATTTAAAGGAACCCATGGTTTTAGCTTCCACTACAATAGCAGGAAGACTATTCCATACTCTGACTACACGCTGTGTAAAGAAGTGCTTCCTCAAATTTGTTTTAAAATGTTCTCCCGCTAATTTCCACTTATGGCCACGAGTTCTAGTATTTAGACTAATATTGAAATAGTCATTTGGCTGAACAGCATCCAGACCCGTTAGAATCTTATAGACCTGAATCATATCCCCCCTAAGTCTCCTTTGCTCAAGGCTGAACAGATTCAGTTCCGCTAACCTCTCCTCGTAAGACATTCCTCTAAGACCAGGAATCATTCTCGTAGCTCTTCGTTGCACCTTTTCTAAGGCAGCAATGTCCTTCTTGAGGTATGGTGACCAAACCTGCACACAGTATTCTAGGTGGGGTCTTACCAAGGAATTATATAAGTGTAACATCACCTCCCTTGACTTAAACTCCACACATCTAGAGATATAACCCAATATTCTGTTCGCCTTTTTTATTGCTTCCCCACATTGGCGAGAGTGGGACATGGAAGCATCAACATACATACCGAGATCTTTCTCGTAATCAGCTACCTTTATTTCAGTGGAACCCATAAAATATCTGTACTGTATATTTCTGCTCCCTGCATGGATTACCTTACATTTATCTGTGTTAAATTTCATCTGCCAAGTATCAGCCCATTCGCTAATTAAATCCAGATCCCGTTGAAGCCTCTCTGCTGCTAGATTAGTATCTGCTACCCCGCCCACCTTAGTGTCGTCTGCAAATTTAACCAGTTTACTATATGTATTCGTGTCAATATCATTAATGTAAATTAGGAACAATAGTGGTCCTAAAATTGAACCCTGCGGTACCCCACTATAAACGGAGGCCCACTGTGACATAGTGCCTCTAATAACTACTCTCTGCTTCCTATCAGTTAGCCAGTTTTTGATCCAAGCTGCCACAGGTCCTAAAATTCCTGCAGCTTTAAGCTTTAACAAGAGCCGTTTGTGGGGGACAACATCAAAGGCTTTCTGGAAATCTAAGTAAATCACATCGTAGGCCTTTTTGTGATCAATTTCACTTGTAGCTTCCTCAAAGAACTCAAGCAGATTCGTTAAGCAGGATCTACCTCTCCTAAATCCATGTTGGCTATCTTTTATAATGTTATTTGCATCTAGGTAATCTACCATTTTCACTTGAATTATAGCTTCCATTATTTTTCCAGTAATGCTAGTTAAACTGATTGGCCTATAGTTTGCTGGATTACTTCTATCCCCTTTTTTGAATATGGGTGTTATATTAGCATGCTTCCAATCTGATGGTACCACACCCGCAGATAACGATTTCTGGAATATTAAAGTCAAAGGTTGGCTAATAATATCCCTCATCTCTTTCAAGACTAAAGGTAAGATGCCATCAGGCCCCTGCGATTTATTTATTTTGAGTTTAGCTAGGCTTAGTATCACATCAACCTCAGTTATACATATATTGGTTATAGACGATGCTGTATTCGTATTAATTGGTGGTAAGTTACTTGTGTTCTCTATTGTGAACACCCTTGAAAAATAATCATTAAACTCGTTTACCATATCAATTTCATTATCAATTATAAGGCCCTTACTATCCTGCAAATTAGTGATTTCAGCTTTTAGTGCTCTCTTAGAGTTAAAATATTGGAAGAAACCTTTACTGTCATGCTTAGCCTCCAATGCAATTTTTCTTTCTACATCCCTCTTTGATAGCCTAATGTCATTTTTTAACTCTGCCTGTAGACTTAGATACTCCTGCTTGATTTTGAAATCATTAGTTATTTTCCAGTTGTGGAACAGAGCCCTTTTCCTCCTGACTTTATTCTTAATTTCCTTAGTAAACCACCTTGGTTGTCGTTTCCTAGATTTAGTTTTGCTGGAAACAGGTATGAAGTCCTCTTGCACTTGCAACAATGTGCTTTTGAAAAATTCCCATGCCTCTTCAACTGTTTTGCTATTTAACTCTGTCCAGTTTACAGTTTCTAATTTCCGTCTCATACCATTAAAGTTAGCCTTCCTAACATTGTATACTTTTAATTTAGACTTTGCTCTTCGGACACTAAAATTAACCTCGAATTTAACCATGTTATGATCACTACCGTACAATGGGTCTAAAACCTCTAATTTTCCAATCCTATCCTGGTTATTACAAAAAACGAGATCAAGAAGGGCTTCTCCCCTGGTAGGAGTATTAACAAACTGAGTAAAAAAACAATCCTGTACTAATTCCACCATCTCAAGTTCATTTACAGAAGAGCCAGAGACTGTGTCCCACTGTATCCCAGGTAAATTAAAATCACCCATAACCACCACATCATTTTTATTACTCATAATCCTGATATCATCATATAATATTCTGCTTTCCTCTACAGCTACATTAGGTGCCCTATAACAAACCCCGACAATTAGGCCATTTGAATCTTTAGCATCAAGTTTGATCCATACAGCTTCTGAATTTTTATTTTTATCAGTGAGATCCCTTGCCTGCAAGTTTTCTTTTACGTATACTGCAACACCACCTCCCTTCTTGCCTATCCGGTCTCTACGGAACAACGTATAACCATCCATATTATATTCATCACCATCATTGTCACTCATCCATGTTTCAGTTATTCCTATAATGTCGTAATTGTCTGAAGAAAGTAAAGCCTCTAAGTCATTAATTTTGTTTCTAATACTCCTAGCATTCAAATACAGACCACTAATGGTAGGCCTTTTACAGTGTCTACTTTTAATATTTATTTGGGCTTTCCGTCTCTCCCCACATAAATTCATAACTGACCTCCCTGCCCCCCCAGTCCCTAGTTTAAACATTCCTCAACTATTCTGCACATACGCCTCCCCAATACACTGGTTCCCCTATGGTTCAGATGCAACCCGTCCGGCTTGAACAGGTCCCACCTGTTCCAGAAGGTCTTCCAGTGCCCCATAAACCTGAACCCCTCTTTCCTACACCACCATTTTAGCCACGCATTTAATCCCCTTATCTCAGCTAATTTTGCCTGACTTGCACGTGGCACGGGAAGTATTCCAGAGAATACCACCGTGGATGTTCTGCCTCTAAGCTTATCCGCGACTTCTATAAATTTATCTTGCAGAACAGCCCTTCTGCCCTTTCCTATGTCATTGGTGCCAACATGCACCACGACCACTGGATCCACCCCGGCTCGGGCCACAAGCCTGTCCACTCGATCTGGAAGGTCCCCTACCTGGGCACCAGGCAGGCAAGACACCGTACGGGACCCTCTATCACGGGTGCACACATAACTATCTACACCTCTTATAATTGAATCCCCTACTACCACAACCTCCCTCCTACTGGGGTTAGGTGGCTCCTTGGTGCCCAAGGGCCCACCTGCCTCCCCAGTCTCTTCCGGCTCTAAAGCTGGAAGCACCTGAAAGCGGTTAGAAACCGTTACTTCAGGTGATGCCGCCTCTGTGAACTGTGTACGTCCTTTTCTACCTCTACGACCTACGTTCACCCAGCTCTCTCGACCTACCTGTTCGTCATTCTCCCCCCTCCCCGCTTGTGACGTACACATAGTCTCCCTAGAAGGCGTATTAACTCTCTCCTTTAACTCATTGCTATGCTGGATGAGAGCCAGTCGCTCCTCTAGGTCACGAACCTGGACCATGAGTGAGTCAACTAACCCACATCGCTCGCAGACGAAGTCCGACTGGACGCAAGCATCCAGAAGGGCAAACATCTTGCAAACACAACACTGAGCTGGCCCCATAATTACCTAACTCACTATGTCCCCGTCCTTTACTCCCAGCCCAGTATATTAATAGAGAATATTTAAACTTTTAGTTGATCTAATTAATTAACGTATAGTTAAAACAAAGTGCCGAGTACACTAAAACACTAAATTAACACTTGCGTTAAATCGGTACTTTATTATAAATTATCCGGCCGCGTCAGCGATAACAACCTTTAAATTTTACTTTTAAAATAACCAAATTTACAATTACTTACCCGAGATTAACTTCCTGCTGAACCACGTTTAGCTAAACTAAAGCGAAGTTGCTCTAGGGAGGCCAAAAAACCACAAAAACCCTCTCAAAGCAGGCTACTGCCGGAGCGGGAAAAAAAGTGGAAAATGTCCTCCCGGCCCCGACCGGCGACCGAGCAAAGCTCCGGAGCAACTGACCTTTTAGAGTTAATGTTACCGATGTTCGATAATATTACCCGCGGGTGTTTGATGCGAAGGACGCAAACAGAAACGCGGCTCGCACCCGCAGCTGTCGGTAACACTCACAAGGACAGACAAGTACACACGTAAAAATAAGAGTAAAAAATGAAAACAACAACAACCACCCACGTAACCGTGCTGGCACACAAACGCTCAAATATACTTTACAGATAATTCAAATCAAATCAACCGCTTCAACAGGCACACAACACAACACAAGTGCACACAGCAACTACACCACTCCCGATCAGTACAGCAATCCCAGCAATCCCAGCAGCCTCTACAGCAATCCCAGAAGCAGGAGTACAGCTCGTTTTCATCATGAATCATGAATTTTATTCGTAATACTCCTGGCGTTTAAATACAGACAACAAAGGGTAGGCCTATTACGGTGCCCACTTATAATATGATTTTTTGGGGCTTTCCGTTTCCCCCCACTTACATACTTAACTAACCTCCCTGCACCCCCAGTCCCTAGTTTAAACATTCCTCAACTACTCTACAAATACACCTTCCCAGTACACTGGTTCCCCTCTGGTTCAGATGCAACCTATCCGGCTTGAACAGGTCCCACCTGTTCCAGAAGGTCCTCCAGTGCCCCATAAACCTAAACCCCTCTTTCCTACACCAACCCTTTAGCCACGCATTTAATCTCCTTATCTCAGCTAACTGACTTGCACGTGACTTGCGCGTGGCACGGGGAGTATTTCATAGAATAACACCATGGACGTTCTGCTTCTAAACTTATTGGCGACTTCTATAAATGTATCCTGCAGAACAGCCCTCCTACCCTTGCCTATGTCGTTGGTGCCCAGCTGGGGCCAAAAGCTTGTCCACATGATCTGGAAGGTCTCCTACCTGGGCACCAGGCAGGCAAGACACCGTACGGGACCCTCTATCACACGTGCACACATAACTATCTACTCCCCTAATAACTGAATCCCCCACTACCACAACCTCCCTCTTCCTGGGGGGAGGGGGCTCCTCAGTGCCCAAGGGCCCACCTGACTCCCCAGTCCCTTCCAGCTCTAAAGCTGGAAGCACCTGAAACCTGTTAGACACAGACACATCAGGTGACGCCGACTCTGTAATGTGTGTATGCCTTTTCCTGTGTCTACGACCTACGGTCACCCAGCTCTCTCGACCTCTCTGTTCTTCATTCTCCCTCCTCCCCGCTAGTGGCGTACACACCATCTCCCTAAACAGTGTATTAACTAGCTCCTCTAACTCACTGTTGCATTGGATGAGAGCCAGTTGTTCCTCAAGGTCGCGAACCTTGACCATGAGTGAGTCCACTAGCTTACATCGCTCGCAGATGAAATCCGACTGGACACTAACGTCCAGGGGTGCGTTTCTCGAAACCATCGTTGCTACCTACGTTAGCAACTTGCGTGGTTCAAACTATGTAAGTACGACGCAGGTGTTTCTCGAAACCATAGTTCAAACTACATAGGTAACGATACTGCGGACTTACGTGGTGCGATGTATCGTTGAACGACGCAGGTGTTTCTCGAAACCATAGTTCGAACGAACGTTCGCAAACACTGTCGTTAAGTTGTGTAGTTCGAACTACAGCTCACGAGCTGTAGTTAGAAGCGTAGTTATATGTAAATTCGTCAGCGATGGTGGAAAATACAGTGCAATAAGGGTATAGTCACCGTGTAAGTAAGAAATTTAATAATCTTTAATACCTAATAAGAAATAATTTAGCTCTACGATCACATATAATGTGAAGTTGTCTGAAAATGTAGTTTGAAACGTAATTGTTGTGTGGGTCTCTGGTCATAAGTACGGTAACTGTCTGTAGTGAGCAAATCTCAGACTGCAAAGTATTAATTAGCACAGGGGTGGGTAATGTTAGCAGAATGACACTACAGCGGCCAGATAGGAATCCATGCCTTTGTTCTCGGGAAATTACGCCTGTAACGTTTGGTTATTACACACACCTGTGTATTCCAGTCAGCCAGTATAACAATATTCTGTAAGCGACAACGTCGGAATAAAAGTTATTTTGTTTATCACTCCAAGGACTCGAAGGAGCGTCGCATTATTTTTCCGCGATTGCTAATTTTAATTTTATTGGCGTTATGTGACTGACAGAAATTGATGTCACAAATAAATATACATGTGTGTGTGTGATTATTATATATTTTACACAGTTCGCGAGTGTTTGTACGCGACCGGCTGTGAAAGTGCGTTGTTAGTTGTTGCGCACGACTTGCCGTGAGTCTGACCAATCGGCGCTGGAACCACTGTGGTTTAAACTACGGTAGGTTAGCCGTGAGTCTGACCAATCAGCGCTGGAACCACTGTAGTTCCAACTACATAAGTCCTAACTAACTAACTAACTAACGTGGTTCGAACAACTGTGGTACGACGGTTTCGAGAAACAGTCGTTGGTCGGATGTTGGTTAGTTTGAACTACCATAGTACGATGCATCGTTAATGCTAACTTCCGTCGTTGTTCGAGAAACGCACCCCAGAAGGGCAAACATCTTGCAAACACACCACTGAGCTGGCCCCATAATTAACTAACTCACTATGACCCCGTACTCCCAGCCCAGTAAATTTATAGTGTATTTAACTATAAAGATTAATTTGCGTAACGATAAATGCAGTAAAGTGCCGAGTACAATAAAATAAGTTATTACTTGTGTTAAAACGGAACTTAATTATTATTTTTATTTAAAATTTTAAACCTGATAAATTTACTACTACTTACCAGAAGAACTTCTGCCTGAACCAAGTATGAACTAAAAACAAAGCGAAATCGAAGTTGCTCTTGGGAGGTCGAAAAATCACAAAAACCCCCTCCAGGGGCGGTTCTAGAGGCGGGGCCATAGGGGCCCTGGCCCCTTCTGAAATCTGATTGGCCCTTGATTGGCCCCCCTTCCATCAATCGTCGACGAGAAGAGCAACCGGAGAATTCTTCACAACGATTACAGATGCAATTCCACCCCCAAACAATTGGCGGCAGTAATGTGTCAATGCAACTTGGGAGAAGAAGCAGAGGTCTTGGCTTTATATTATCTTTACGGCTTTGGCTTGAGCGATACCAGAACATTCTCTGACGTTCTGACAGTAGGCGGGAGAAAGAATGAATCCATCTAACATTACTTACAACTTGAAGACAATTCTTGGTGAGTCACAAATCCTCGTGTTGTTTGTCAAAATATGAAAGGATATTTAGCTGCTGCTCTCACTTATTTTAGGTTTGTTAACTAAATTGTGGAAGGAGCACTGGAAGCACTGTCGAAGTAAACCAATAAACTTGTAAGCAATGTTAACATGTTTTTGCTAAGATAGCGCTAGCAAAGATTCTGTAGTTAACTTTATCAAACCAGTCCCTCCAGGATTTCACGATTTTTTTGTGTGATTTTTGCAATCAAAATGACTGATTTTGTGGTGGTAATTTCCAGAAATTTGTGAAAAAATTTGCGATTTTTATATTTTATAATTAGGACATCACATTTACCATAATAGTATTATGTCAGATGCACAATAGTCGTACGACACAAATCACAAACAAAATGCATAAAGCTTTTTTATTTTGGTCTAATCAAATTTTCATCAAATTAACTTTTAAAACAACCTATGGACAATTTTTCTACTTGACCTATGTAAATATTAACAGCAGGTGTAGTGATTTATACTGTAGAACTGTGTGTAGATCCTGAGTTGAGGGGTCCTGAGCTGCAGAAGGCAACCACTTACTTATAGTGCGCAAGTGAAAGAAATTGAGTGAGAGAAAGATAAAGAGAGAGAGACATTTAAGCTGGGAGGTGCAAGTTGTTGCTCCTACAGTATGTTAATGCTGCTTTGCATGTACGAAATTGTTTATCTCATCAAAAAAGGGCTTAAATTGCAATCTGTTTTTCTGACAATATGTGAAAAAGATGAGAAATAAGAAACAAATGTTTAGGTAAATATATCCACACTGTAAATTGTATTGTATTTGGAAACATTATGGTAACATACGTACATGTTAAAATACCTCTTTTGTTTGTTCTGAATTTGCTGTGCTCTGCTGCACTTTACCTTATTAGAGTGTACTGTATGAGATGTTTAAGCTGGGAGGTATAAATATATCCACACTGTAAATTGTATTGTATTTGATTAATTAATCGCTGTGATGTACTTTAGTGTGTGTGTGTGTGTGTGTGTGTGTGATTTATGCATTGTGTCCTAAAGGACACAGTATAAATAAATGAAAAAAATCATTAAGAACTTTACTGGCTCATAATTTTTTATTAGAGCGTTTGAAAAAGGAATGACTGCTGAAATGTATTTGCACCGTACTGAATAAATTATTTTGTGTGCTTGAATGTACCCTGTACTGTACCCTGAATGTAACATGTGGCCCCTTAATGGCCCCTGTTACAGAAAAATCCTAGAACCGCCACTGACCCCCTCACAGCAGGCTACTGCCGGAGCGGGAGAAAAATGGAAAATGTCCTCCCGGCCCCGACTGGCGACCGAGCAAAGCTCAGGAGCAACTGTCCTCTTCCGGCGCTGGGTAACGATACCGACGTTAGATATTATTAGATATTATTAGTTATTTCGCCCCGCGGGTGTTTGTTACGGAGTTAAACGCGGACAGAAAACGCCGCTCACGTGACACCCGCAGCTCACTGTCGGTAATAATCGCGCTGATATTTAACAGACAGGACAGACAAGCACTCACGCCGACCGAAATAAGAACAATAAATAGAAATAAAACAGCCACCCACGTAAACAAATAAAGCACACAAACACTCAACATATACGTTCAAAACACTCCAAAAAATCCCTTCAGATTCAGTGAAAACCCAGATTCCCTCAGTGTAACAAGTCATAAAATTAATGTTGCATAAAATATACCTAAAAAATTGTTAAAGCTCAGCCTACAGTTATTAAATTCTAATTTGTGTTCATAATATAAATTTTTTGGGAGTCAAAACAACATAAACTACGAGTCATTTGACCACTCCGTGACGTTTCAGGATTACATTATGATACAAACATTTTATATACTTGCGAAAATAAATGGTTCAATTTTACTTCTGATCTAAACAGTTCTTGCATCAGACAGGATATGAAATTTCAGCTGATTGTGTAATCACTTACTCCGTTTAAATCAATTTTTCAATTGCACATCACGGAGTAGCCTAAAACTGTCTTCGCAGCACTGTCAAATAAAATGGAGTTGCAGAGTGGTAAGGCTGCATCGCCCAGGGTTAGCTATAGTTAGTGAATTTTCAAAACTCAATATGACATAACATTTAGGGAGTGCTAATATCAGACCTAACATAAATTACCAATAACCTTAGCATATTCAAGGAGGACGGCACATTTTCTGTGAAAGGGATCAGAAGTGCCAGTGTGGCTTAAAAGCTCGGTACACACTTCGCGATTCATTGTGGTGTTTACGCATGCTGTCATTGTTTACATTTTGTTTTGTTGTCCTATGCGCCGTATCTTATGATTGAGTTGGTGTTGTCGTCGTACAGTCTGCATACCTGTCATAGCCAAGATTATCTCATCCGTATCGCACAGTGTGATCGGTAATGATTTTATAAGAATGCTGAAATCACATATAGTGTGTACTGGGCATTACACTTTAGAAGCATGGTGTGGCACGCTGAAGGTAGGCATGTCTTCCCTGCCTTGTTTAATATGACTGTTTGCAGTTACAGTAAGCTGCACTTACCTCTAGATGTTTCCTTAGGTTGGATATGGACTGTTTAGGTGTGGACAACAACTTTACAACCGGTAAACACGCACTGCACTGCACAGTTAAATTTGTGCCTTTTCCCGTAATATATCGAAAATGTTTTTTTATATTTCCAGCAATGGAATGCATTCCTTTCCATTGCCTGCAACAGAAACTCTGACTGCACAGGCAAGCTAATTAGCAGAATTGGCGCTGCAAATGTAGACGCGACAGGATAACCAATCAGAAGCATCGAATACAGTGGTACCTCAGAACTTGAACTTAATTCGTTCAGAACTCCGAATCGAATCCTAAAACGTTCGAGTTCTGATCGAATATTCCCCATAAGAAATAATGGAAAACCAATTAATTGGTTCCCGGCCAAAAAATTTACACCTAAATATGTTTTTTTAGCATTTAAACACAAAATGAACCGATAAAACAAGGAGAGCATATACTGTACTAAACATATCTAAGCACATTTATCAAAACAGTCATTTGTAAAGTAAGAAAATAAATGTATCCAAACAATGTGTCCTGCCCCGATAGTCCGCTCCTTCCATGTGTCACGCCCCCTCGTTAACTCCGTGTAGAATCCCCATGTGATCAGCTGTTTCTGGTTGTTGTCATTAGTCCTGCTTACAGTATATAGTCCGCGTTTCAGTTTGTTTCCCCAGTCCGGTCATTGTATTGTCCGTCTTGCTTCTTGCCTTCCTTACCTGTGATTAAACCCCGTATTCAGGGTTCGAATTACAAAGTGGCTTTCGGGGGAGCCGTATTTACCGATCCTCCCTTACTGACTTTAACGCTTTTGGTGCATGTTCGGGCATTTAAAACAATAGGTTTACAGTAAACCTATTGTTTACTTAGTAAACCGTTTACTTCAAAACGCAAGCGTCAGTCAGTGTTGTCAGTGTTAGGGCAAACAGCTCTGTCCACGGTTCTGAATCAACCGCGCTTAGGCCTACATCATGCAAATCATGATGAAAACAGAATAACTCACATAACAATCATAGAAAAATACATCAATATTAAATAGGATTAGGGCCAATCCTCACAAACGCACAGATCAAGTAAGTAATTCCATGATTCTTACCTTAAATCAGAAGTGACCACAGAGGCCTGGGGTCTTCTGTCTTTGCTTTCCATCCTGTAACCCAGGATGTTGAGGGTCGGTGACCGGCTTTAATCCAAGATGATACAAAAGGCAGAGGGTCAAATTGCTCCAAAGGGGGTCCATTCAGATCCACGAAGAGAAGCGAGGAGAGGCTTTGTTCACGCAACTTGTTGCCGAGCTAACATTCAAATACCAACTCAGTTAGAAGTTCAAGTGGTGACGTAAACGTAGTACCGTAATTTTCGGACCATAAGACGCACCGGACCATAAGACGCACCTAGTTTTAGAGGAGGGAAATGAAGAAAAAAAAAATTCTGAACCAAATAGTGTCCTAAAATATTTTATGTCAACCATCCTTACCTGGCCACATCCCTCCCCCCTTTTATGGCGCTGATGGGGGTGTATCTGGATCGCGTTTCACCGCTGCGTTGTTCAGCAAATTACCATGCGAATGCGATTTGAATATGCGCTAATGCGGCTATTTAGAATGTGAATAGCGATCTTCGGGTGACAGCGGTACTATATACACGCCCCCGATGCAGGTAAAACAAAGTAAGGTGACATGGTTTGATTTTTTTTTTATTTATTTTTTTTTATTTAACGTAATTTTGAAAAGACAGAAGCCAGCGTTTTTTCATTATTCTACATTAAGATTTCAGTGAGATATAAACTGAAATAGACGCGAAAAGTACGCTGTACAATGCACTCGAACCCAGAAGGTTAAAGCACGTGAGCAGAGCAATATTCGGACCATAAGACGCAGGGACTTTTTCCCCCCACTTCTGGGGGAAAAAAAGTGCGTCTTATGGTCCGAAAAATACGATAATTTCAGTGCAGCGCCGCCACGCATGGATGGTCACAGCAGGAGACAGCGGAAAATAGTGTTCGGAAATAGTAATGTAATGAGCGAATAAACACACAACATTGACACATTTTTAATATCATCATTTATTTCAGGAACCTTAATGTACAGAAAATGAAAATCTATAGGCGACACAAAAAATGGAAAGTGTTTTAGAGCTCCCCCTAAATGTCTCAAAGTACTGTAGGCTTTTCAGGGGAGCCGATCTCCCCTTAGCTCCCCCGTAATTCGAACCCTGCCTGTATTCTCCGATAAACTGACGTCTGCGCCTTTGTCTCCGTTCCGTCCCCTCTCGGCAGGACAATAGTATTATAATTAAATGTATTAATGGTTTATTATTAATATAAAAATAATTAATAAGAAATCTTTATTTTTTTAATGTATTTTATTATTTAATAGTTATACTGTTACTGTCTATTATTGTCTAAATGTATTTTTCCTGTCTAAATATATGTATTCAGCTAGTGTAAACATGTACGATGCTATCACAGCAAATGCGAGACTGAGACTGAAGCCTTACCCTTTGTTTCCGCTGAGAGACATGCGGCGTGACTCATTTCCCCGCGCAAAAAAGTTATCGTAGGTCGGCGTTCACGGTTTGAATTCTGAGATTCAGATCGAGCTCTAGGTAATTTTTTTTCAAACTGCTTGGTTCGACTTTTAAGAAATTCGAGTTCTAATGAGTTTGAGAACTGAGGTACCACTGTAGTTTCAAACTTTCGGCTGTGGAGGGAAATAGCAAAGGAGGATGTTTAACATTAGGAAAACATGATAAGCAATAAAAATACTGTTATTAAATATATTAGTAAGGTTTTGTATACAATCTTATGATGTAACTAAAATTGTAATCATGAATATTTCCATAAGTAACTAATTTAATTACAGTTACTAGAGAAAAAAAGTGTAACGGATTACGATTACATTTTTTTATAACTAAATTACGTAATGCAACCTGGACATATCTTCACAACACTGGCAGGGGGTGTTACAGAGTAGGGCTGTCACGATTATGAAATTTGGCTGACGATTAATTGTCCAATAAATAATTGCGATCATGACGATTAATTGTCTGTTTTAGGGCTTTGACGATTAATTGCCTGTTTTAGGGCTTTGTCGATTAATTGTCATACAAATTGTTGTGATTATTTAATTGAATCCCTTGTAAATTGTCACTTGCAATAACACATTAATACACTTAAAGCCTTTAAGTATTAAAGTAATTTATTAAATGAAAAATATGTATCTTTCAGAAATGTGTACATTTAAAGAAAAAATGTAAATGTATATGAAAGTATAAATAATAGAAACAATCACCATAAAGTTACCATAACACAAAAAGGACTGTCGTGTCAATATCTCAAACTAAAGTAAAATATAAATATATTTTACAAATTTGAAAATTCTGTAAATAACAGAAACAATGAATCACAAATATAAACTATGACCATAACAGAACAGGCCATAAAAGTCAAATTCTGAAACAAAAACAATCATGCTCCTCAATGGCTTGGTAGATTACGGGAAAGAAACACTAGCATGTTGAGCTTTTCTGGCTTAAGACAGCATCTAACTGGGGTGACAATATTGCCAGCTGTACTGAACATTCTTTCAGAAGCAGTGCTTGTTGCACAAATGCACATGTACTTTCTTGCCAACTTGGAAATCAAAGGAAACCTGGATTCATTGTCTCTCCACCACATCAGAGGGTCTGCCGAGTTATCTAGTGCTTCTTCCTGTAGGTACCTTGACAGTTCAGCATCAGCTTGCTCTCTTTTTGTTAAGCCATGTGTAGAAGGTTGAGCTTTTCTTTTCTGCAGCAGATCACACAGTCTCTTCTTTTTTGGAGGAGGTGCAGAAGATGTTGTAGGCACATCATCATCTGCCGCAGCTCTGTCAGACACTGTAAAAAGTAAAGGGGTAGCTTTTACCTTAAGCAGGATGTCTACCTAATACAACCCTTAAAAATTACTTTTGTTAGTGTAATCTTGTGTTGGTGTATATATACACTGAATAAAACCAGTTAATTTAGATTGCAGCATGAACATTTTTAGGTCATATTTTAGGTAAATATTTTACAGTGTACTTCCCACCTTGTTCAACATTGTGTCCTTCCTCTGTCATCTCCATTATCTCTTTTAAAAGCTGGCCTTTGGTGTCATCTATAATTGCAGCTTCAAAGTGGGCCCTGTATCTTGGATCAAGAAGGGTGGCCTTTCTCAAGAGCTCTTGAAGTGGAGCTGGGCTATACTTTTCATCAAGTACAGCGCACATTTTTTTCTTGATATTTGAAGTAAGAGTTGTGTCATTGGAGTCAGGGGATAGGAGTTCATCTTTTAAAAGGTCTAGAACAGGCTCGACCGAAGACACCGTAAGATACTTTTCCACTAATAGAACATCTGTGAAATCAGCCACAGGTTTCAGTGCCGCATTAATGGACTCAAGGACGGATACATCCTGCCAGGTCGGGTTTAGGTGTCCATGTTTTCTGTCATCAATCAGGACACGTCTGATTGCAGGTATTTGCTCCAGAACTCTGTCTATCATTTTTTGTTTTGTTCCCCAGCGTGTAGAGACATCCTGGAGTAAATATGACATGTTTGTTATAGTTTATATAATTATTAACTATATATATAAAATAAAAACATTAGTTTTAGAGATTATATAGTATAATTTAAAGTAGAAAATTGGTTTGAGGATTATAATACAGGGTTTCTGCGGGGCATTAAAAAGCATTAAAAGTCATTAAATTGATTTTGCGAAAATTAAGGCCTTAAATGGCATTAAAAAGCATTAAATTGTTTTATATGGGCATTAAAACCTTACATAGTGTTGAAGAAACAAATATTACCAATTTATCTTGAATATAGCCTGTATAATTAATAACTTTGATTCACTGTCGCGAAGTATGATAAACACGGAACCAGTTTGGTAATTGCTTCTAGCCGCTCCGAAATTGTGTGACACAGACTTTTTAAGAGCGGCGACTATGATGTGGAGGAGAAAAAATAAAGCAGAAAAATGGGAAAGTGCAAATTCCAGAAAACGTAGCTGGAGGATGAACAGTTTAGGACATGGTTGCAGCCTGTTGAAGGTCAAAATGGAGAAGGATTTTGTAACGTTTGTAAGAGGGTGTTTAAGTTGGGTACAATGTGAATCAACGCCGTTAAATCGCATATGAAGTCCGAGGGACATAAATCGGCACTAAAAAGCAGACAGCAATTAACGATGTCTAGTTACTTCTCCGTGACTACTACTACAAGTAATTTTAAGCTGTCTCCTGATCCATTTCTAACTATGTTCAGCAGAGGAATATATGTTCATTGTTGCCTCATTGTAAGACCGCATGAAAAATGCATTATAATATACACGCATTCATACACAGGCGTGTTAGTTATTTGTTGCGTATGGCATTAAAAATGTTAGAAATGGCATTAAAAAGGGCATTAAAAGGCCTTAAATAAGATTTGAAAATCCTGCAGAAACCCTGTAATATATTTTTTAAAAGATAAATTTACTTTATACTTTTTTTACTTAATTTAATATACAAAATAAAAATACTTTTAATTAAATATTTAACTTACCAGAACTAAATTATGCTGAGGAATGTCGGCCTCCATCTGTGCCTTTTTCAGGTCTCTTCTTTTTAACCAGCTCATGCTGAACGTGTTCACCAGATTCCTGCAAAGTCCTAGGGCACGTGCTGTGCGATCCTTCTCACTTGCTATGGCATTTGTAACAGCCAAGTGGAGATTATGGCCAAAACAATTTAGCCATGGCCAGCCAAGTTTGCCCACTGCAGCCACAATATTAGCCCCATTATCAGTGGTAATGCAGGAAATTTTTTTCTCATCTAATTCCCAATCTGATAAAATGCACTTAAGAGTTTCTGAAAGTGTATCAGCAGTATGGTTCTCTGGGGTGTATCTTGTCTCTAGACATTTTGATACTAGTGTCAGTTGTGAGGTAATGTACTGTCAGGCTCATGTACGGGGTCATATTTACACTGGACCACATGTCTGTTGTGGCTGAATAAAAATCAATTTCTTTAAAATCCTTGAGGATTTCATCCTTCACTTCCCTGTATAAATTTGGAATTGCTGTTTTGGAAATATACGTTTTCCCTGGCAATTCATATTGCTTGTCAAAGTTGTAAAGCATTTCTTTAAATGCTGGTTTCTCCACAGTATTAAAAGGCTGCATTTCCTTAGCGATGTATCTCGTGACACTGTCGGTCAGCGTGCGCCATTTCATACTGTCGCGTTTATATTTTGTTACCCGTTCGAAGGCCTGACTGGAAGTATGAGTGGCTGTGGATGACTTCAAAACTTCGGCGAACTCTGTTGGGTGATGTGCTTTCAGGTGATTCCTAAGATTTGTGGTGTTGGCAGCTTTCGCTGGTATTTCTCTCCTACAAATTCTAACTCAAAATGATGGAGAAACCAACAGGGCAATATCATTTGAATGTAATGCTCGTAATTGCTCAGCGTAATGAGTTCAGAGGGAGACCGGTAGAAGTAGAGTGCTGCAGGTACTACAGCGCCCCCTTGTGTCTTCTAATAGTGGGCAATAATAACGATCATCTGTAATGACCGCGATTAGACCAATTAATCGCGATCAAACGATTATTTAATAATCGTGACAGGTCTACCTTTAGTCACAATAGTGTACTCTAAGCCAGTTATGGCTAAATTTATGATAAGTGGCTGGCTTGAAAGAATCAGATCTTGTAACATTAGCCATTTTATATTATGCAAATGAATGCAAAAGTCACTTATTTTTTATTGGCAGACAAAGTGACTGAACTAAGATTCGAAGACATTCTTATTTTCATCACTGGAGCAGATGCAGTTCCTGCCCTGGGCTTTCCAAGTAAGCCCTTCATTGATTTCTATGAACAGGAGACATGCCAGCGTCGTTTGCCCTATGCATCAACCTGCATGATGTGCTTGTACTTGCCAAGAGTAAGTACAAGAGTAAGTACACACAGAAAGAAAAACTGCATCAGATGCTATCACAGGCTGTAAGAGACTCTTTGGGATTTGGGAAGGTGTAGTCTTTGTTGGGCAGTTTTACAGTGGCATTTATTAGGATTTACTCTCAGTCAGTTTGCACTCTCAAAACAGAACAAACCATATTTGCAATTATGGGTTTGGAAACAAATGTCTTTTTATTTGTTCGTATTTTTCAAAAATGCATTGTTTGCACATTAAGTATATGTTCATTGAAAAATGTTTCCAATCTCTCCAGCACAGACCAGAAACTGTTCCTTCAGATCTGTTATTCCATCCAATGCATTCCGAAGAGCCTGGTGTTGTTCAGAGCTTATGTTATTGATTGGTAGTAACACAGTCACTGCTCGTTCAAGGTCTTCACTGTTTGTCTGTAATTGGCTGAGGTATATGCCATGTCTTGCCAAGCCAGCTTCCAGGTTTTCTTGGCTGTAAGGGTCATCTCCAAAGACATTGTTGAGAGCTGTTGAGTCACGCTCACTGTTGGCTAGCATGCCCTCCATCCACAGTTGTGTTGGTGTACGGTTGTTAGCTGATCTGATTCTATGGTTGTTCAAAGCATGTCTAAATAAATCCTAGTTTTTTTTTGGATTTCTGGCTTATAGACCACTTGTAGTGCCATTTTCTGAGTGTTATCTGCAGGATTCAATATCTGTTCATCTTCAAACGAATAGAAAAGCATGTAGAAGTAATGTACAACCTGCTGGAAAACATCTCTCCAAAGACGTTCAATACGTTGGTTGTGTATAGACTGGCCTGCAATGTGCCTTGCATGTCCTTGTCCCTGCAGAAGGTTCATTAAAAGAGCAACCAGAGTGTTCTCCCCTCCGTGGTCTGACCTGACTCTGGAGGGTAACCCGTATAGACAGGTGGCTCGAACAAAATAAGTCAACACTCTCAACGCTGTGTTGTCTGTGCTGCAGTTTATGTAAGTTATCAGTCTGGAGTTTCCATCAATACCAGCATGTGTCACAAACCCCCACCTGTGGTACAATTAAAATAAAACATAATAACGGAGTACTTTATTACATGTAAACCCTTATAGTATATTCTTTTACATTTGTATCGATAGATTCAAAGCTACCATACAGTGCCCTCCACTCTATTAATAATAAAAAAAAAAGTTAGTCACTCTTCAGAAATGTTCAGGTTTGCCAATAAATGTAGCACGTGTTTTTGTTGACAATAATTATTTTTTGATGAGGGATTTGCATTTGCATATTGCATTTTTTCAGTATGAGATAAAGCTAATTCCCCAAAAGGTGGAATTTTTCTAACTCTATTAACTAATCTTTACAAGATGCTCTAATGATTGTCGTGGGCACTGTAAATATTTGTGAAAAAGATTGCTTTTAAATAAGTGTAAGAGGAAGATGGGGAAAGACAGAACAAGGCTGGATCTGAATCATATTATGTAAAAAACATGGATTTTCAACACATGCCCTGTCCATATCCATGCAATATGGCTCCTTATTACTACCCCCAGTACATAGAAATACCAGAGCTGATGCCTACTTACCGAATGAGATGCATATGACCATCTATGTGCCACAAACTATTAGGATATGGCACATAATATGTTCTTCTAGCCACAGTACAAGTCCATCTCTGGGCTGCAGCAGCTGGATCAGTGCGGTTAAGGGTCTCTCTAACTTTTCTTCTTGGCACTACAATCCCGTCAGCATACAGGTATGCCCTCACCATCTGAAAGCAGTTCATAATTCAAAACATTCAGAATGAAATACACTTTATACTTTATATAAAAGGGGAGATATATATATATATGTATGTATGTGTGTATGTATGTATATATATATATATATAAAATCTATGAGGGAATATGTTTTAGCATGCTTACCTCTGAGCCTGATCTTGGAAACTGATTGTGGAGTCTCCTTACATGCTCCTCTAGGTTAGCATCACTTATGGGAGTGAATCTGTTTCTTGCTGAAATCTAAAAAGATTTCATTTTTTTTATGCAGGTATGAGGAGGAACAGCCCATCATCCTTGCCATGGCTCTCACTGTGAAGCCTTGAGTAAGGAGTAGCTGAATTTGCTCCCTTGTAATGTCAAGGGCAGGTCTCCCACGTCTTCCTTATATACAGAAACAAAACAGTTAAAGAATATAAATAAATGAATAATAATAATAGGCTTATTTCATTAAAAGTCATAAAGCCAATAAGTACAAAGAACACAGTTGATTTGCCATAATACCTTCCTATAAAATACAAAAGCCTTAGAGGCCATGAATTTACACTTTTTTTGGCCTGTTGTCTCGTGATGAGTTATTTTTGTCAGTATTGTGACAGATAAGATTACAGGACCAATGTATCGACTACTAATTGAAATCGGAGGAGTTACATGGATTTACACCATAAGTCAGGGGTGCCCAACTGCAGTCCTGCACTGTAAAAACTGTTACTTAGATTCAACTCAAAAAAATTAAGGCAACATTTTCCAACTACTTTTTGTAAGTTTAGCAGGGTGGCCGCGGATCCTTAAAAAGTCTTAAAAAGTCTTAAATTCCGTTGTCCTAAAATAAGGCCTTTAAATGTCTTAATTTGTCTTAAATCTAAATCCAAGGGTCTTCATTTTTTATCTTAATTTTAGAGGGAATTTCTCCATCATTAAAATGTTTTTTTTTACACTTTGAAAAGGAAAAGTTTATCGTTTTGAGGAGAATCTCCCACGCAGGTTCTAAATCTGTTCTGTTGCTAGACACGTGCTTGCTTGACAACGGTCCTTGTTGCCAGATTTAGCGGTTTTCCACCCAATTGGGCTTTTGATGATTTGGGCGGGTTTTGCGTCGTGTTTGGGCTGGAACCTGTCAGTCAGATCTGGCAACCCTGACCCCAGCGATGGCTTTATCTGGATTATCTGGATTTAGTCAGCGTAGTCTCGAGACAAGGCAAGGAAATATGGGTAAATGTAAATTTAGTGACAAATGGCTCGAAAATTCCAGTTTCTCATGGTGGCTGAAAGCTGTGCCCAAAGATGACAGTGAGGCTTACTGTGCGGTTTGCTGTAAACGTTTTAAATTGGGTACAATGGGGATCAAAGCGCTGGAGTCTCATATGCAGAGCGGGAAACACATAGCTTTTGCTACAGCCCGCCAACATCAGCCTCAAATCAATAACTTTTGCACCGCCACCGCTAACGGAGAAGAGGGTGCGAGGCCACAGCCTGCTGAACAACCACAGACATCGTCAGACATCCGAACAATATTTGGCTCTACTCCGACACTGAGGGCAGAAGTAATCTGGGTGCTGAGGACTGTGACGAGCCACCAATCGTACAGGTCAAATGACGGAATTGATGACATCTTTAAGGCAATGTTTCCTGACTCCGTGCTTGCTCAGTCATTTACTTGTGGGAAAGATAAAAGCCGATACGTGGCAGCATTCGGTCTGGCTCCGTATTTTAAAAAAGAATTTATAGCCGAAGTCAAGTCCAGCGGGCCATTTGTCGTCATGTTTGACGAGAGTTTAAACCATACCACGAAGAATAAGCAACTCGACCTACACGTACGGTTCTGGAAAAACAACCATGTTCAGTCGAGATTCTACGGTTCACAATTTTTGGGACATGCGACTGCTCAGGACCTACTACATCATTTCAAAGTAAGTGCTTTTTGTCTGTTAACCATTCGGATAGAAAATATGTATTGGCCAATAGGCAAGTTATGAATAATATTAGGCCTACAATTCCGGTTGCAGCTTCCTTAAATGAAACAACTAAAGGTATATAAGCATTTTAGAAAAGCAATTAGCCCTGTAAGTCATTTAAGTCCTTAGGTTCCATTGGTTCAATTGTTTTTTGTGTGAATTTTTTTTAATTTTTCTTATTATAAATACCGTATTTTCCGCACTATAAGGCCCACTTAAAAGCCTTTAATTTTCTCAAAAAACGACAGTGCTCCTTATAACCCGGAGCGCCTTATATATGGATCAGTTGGTTAATTGGTTGATCCATACTGGTTGTAGGCTACACGGCACTCTGTCAAAATGTTTCAGTATGAAAAACCAATAAAAAGAATTTAATAAAAATAAAATGTTTCAGTACAAAACAGGTTACATAGTGGTGTAAATGCTTCTTCAGTCTAGTCTGTGACCTAAACTGTCATGTCCCTAATGCCTTTTTTCTGTTTCCCAGGAGTGTGTGCAGGACCTTGACCTGAGAAACATGATTTCAGTCTCCATGGATGGCCCAAATGTGAACTGGAAGCTTTTTGAACATCTCCAGCAGGAGCCTGCAGAGGCATTTGGCGGTTCACAACTGATAGTAGTGGGTAGCTGTGGGCTGCATACACTTCACAATGCATTTAAAGGTGGATTCAGTGTCTGGCAGCTAGATAAGGTGCTTCAAGCACTGCATACAGTATTCCACAATACCCCTGCCCGAAGAGAAGACTTGTCTTTCCATTGCCATTCTGTGGACATCGCTGGATTGAAAATCATGTCTTTCCATTGCCATTCTGTGGACATCACTGGATTGAAAATCTACCAGTGGTGAACAGAGCCATTGAAATATGGCCACATATAGAAATGTATGTGGATGCAGTTACCCAGAAAACCCTTCTAAATCCTAGAACATCATCCTATGACTGTCTTGCTGTGGCGAGGAACGACCCTCTTATCATGGCCAAGTTCCATATCTTTATGGCACTTTCCAGGACCTTCACCCCGTTTCTGACAAAGTACCAAACAGATGAGCCTGTGCTGCCATTCATCAGTCAAGATTTGACTGTGCTCATCAAGGTAATGAATAGCTGCCGTAGATTACAGTGTATATTGTTTCTATTTGAATTCACCTCCAGTGGTTCTAGATGTGTCTAGATGTATATGTTGTACTGTCATTAGAGAGTAGTTAAGAACCGGAGACAAATTGTATGCTCACACATGCTTGGCAATAAAACCTGATTCTGATTGCATTGTATATCTTCTCAGAGCTTGCTGAAGAGGTTCATCAAATCAGAGGTCCTCCATAACATCACTCCACTACAACTAGTCAAACTGGACACAGGTGACATGGCAGCAAGGATCCAGCTAAAGAATGTGGACATTGGCTTGGGGGCAGAAGCAGTCCTTAAGGTAAATAATAAGACCATACTGTGTGAGTGTACTTTAAGGGATCAATGTATGTGTTAAAATGAAAGAAAGTTTGTGTAGTGTGATATTTCGGGTGGCAACTATCCAGTATTTTTGGAATAGACTTTTGTTGATTTCTTTGATTAATCCATCACATAAACTCTTGATATTACACAAAAATATGTTTTGTTATGCAACCTGAAAGGCCTTTTACAATGATCAAGCAATTGGCTATAAATGAACTTGAACAGGAGACGTAAATGAGGGAAGCTGCTTTTTTTGTACTGGAGGCTTAATTTCATCGGAAAAAAAAAATCCTTACAAGCTTAATAGTCTTCTGATAATTCTCCAAACCCCTACGGATTAATCACCTTCGCAAGCACCGACCCACGATCTCCATTCAATCAAAAAGGTGCTTCCAGCTTTAGAACTTACCGTTTCATGTAAGTACAACATCGTGTCTCCTGTTCCGTGTTCTGAGTGCAATATGTTTAGTTATTCTTCTCCGGTTATTAGCGGTACAGTACGTTTACCTGTGAGAAGTGTCAGTTAGTCGCTAGGCTGACGGAGAAGATTGTAGTTTTAGAGGGACGTATCCGGACGTTACGGGACATTCAGGAAACAGAGAGTTTTATTGATTCAGTGTTAGCGGCTCCGGATATGTCCGCCATAGGTATTCAGTCTCCCCCCGCTCCGGCAGCAGAGCCTACGCAGCAAGGCGAGTGGGTGATGACCCGGCGGCATAGTCGTAAATCCAACCAAAATTCACACCGGCACCATTCGCCCATTCGCGTTTCCAACAGGTTCTCCCCACTCAGTGAAACTCCCGCTGAGACACCTGTTGAAAGTGCTCTAGTAATAGGCGACTCTATTCTAAGAAACGTGAGAGTACTGTAGCGATTCCAGCGACCATAGTTAATTGTCTCCCTGGTGCCAGAGCGACCGACATCTCGGCAAACTTAAAAGTGCTGGCTAAAAGTAAACGTAAATACTATATGATTATTATCCACGTCGGCACTAATGATGTCCGATTGAGGCAATCGGAGATCACGAAATCAAATTTTATAGAGGTGTGCAACCTTGCGAAGAAGATGTGTGTGTCAGTAACGTGCTCTGGCCCCATCCCTGCTAGACGTGGCGATGAAATGTACAGCAGATTATCATCGCTACATCGCTGGCTGTCGGAATGGTGCCTGATAAATGGTGTGGGTTATATTGACAACTGGCGGATGTTTTGGGGTAGGCCTGGGCTTTTGAAGAGGGACGGTATTCACCCCTCGCGGGCTGGTGCTGACCTCTTGTCTAAAAGCATAGCTCATAGTCTCCAGACATAACCGACCGCCTGCTAGTCATCTAGAGTCGTCACCTAGGGTTCATTTTATTGAGACTGTGTCTGTTCCCCGCGTTTTTAATCATGGAAGCCGATTCCACCGTAGTGTGTGCCATAATAACTTAATAAAAAGTACAATGAATCCGTTACTAGAAAACAGCTGTGATGCAGGGCTTAAACTTAAACTTGGACTTATGAATGTAAGATCACTGGCTCCTAAGGCACTATTAATAAATGAAATAATTACTGATTTTAGTCTTGGTGCCATATGCCTCACGGAGACCTGGCTGAAATGAATTCATGGCACTGAATGAATCTACTCCAGCTGAATACAGTTACAAGCATAACCCTCGACCAAATCGGTGGTGGTGTTGCTGCAATTTTTCAATCCAGCCTAGGAGTGACTGAGAAATGTGGTCTTAGTTTCAGCACATTTGAAACTCTTGTTCTTAGTCTTGCTGGCTCATCTCTTTCTTGCTCTTCACCCCAAATCACCATTGTTATTGTTTATAGACCACCTGGGCCGTACAGTAATTTTCTTAAGGAGTTTGCTGATTTTCTAACTAACTTGGTGGTCAGTACTGACAAATCTGTTATTGTGGGTGATTTTAACATTCATATGGAGAAAGATAGTGATCCTTTAAAAATAGCGTTTACAGCTATTCTTGACTCTCTAGGTGTATGTCAGAATGTAGTCGGGCCTACTCATGCCTGTAACCATACCCTTGATTTGATTATTAGTCATGGCATCTTGGTGGAACATGTATCTATTATGCCTCAGAGTCCCCTTCTCTCTGATCATTACTTGTTAACGTTTGAAATCCAGTATAGCCTCCTGTTGACCGCAGCTCCAAAGTACAGAATCAGACGTTCCATTGCCTCACTAACTACAACAACATTTATGAAACAACTTCCACAGTCCTTCAGCCTTACATCTGAAGCATCGTGTATAAATGAACTTGAACAGGCGACTGCAAACATGGATAAATCCCTTCGTAGCACACTAGATCTTGTAGCTCCACTTAAGAAAATAAAGCATAGAGATAAGAAACCTGCCCCCTGGTACTCTGATCATACACGTGAACTCAAACAGGCATCACGCAAGCTAGAGCGCAAATGGCACTCAACTAAACTAGAAGTTTTCAAATCTGCATGGAAAGAGAGACTGTCTAAATACAGACAAGCACTAGTGACTGCTAGGTCTGTGTATCTCTCCAGATTAATAGACGGGAACAAAAACAATCCAAAATTCCTATTTGAATCCGTGGCTAGGTTAACACAGAATTCTCCATTAAACTCGCAAGTCCCACAATCTCTTAAGAGTAATGACTTTATTACATTCTTTAATGGTAAAATAACTAAGATTAAACAGACCATCCAGTGCACGTCCTTAGCTACCTATGACTGCCAGACTCCTGCTAGTCTTATGCCTATCAATAATGAGACTTTTGAATCTTTCATTCCTATAAAACACCCAGAACTCCTGAGCTTAATTTCCTCCTGTAAATCCTCTACAAGCCTCATAGACCCAATTCCTACAAAATTTTTCAAGGAAATCGCACCACAGATTAGCAATACCCTGTTAAATGTGTTAAACTCTTCTCTTAAGCTTGGATATGTTCCTAAACCTTTTAAATTGGCTGTTATTAGACCCGTTCTAAAGAAACCAAATCTTGAACCTAGTGTTTTAGGAAACTATAGACCAATCTCAAATCTTCCTTTCATTTCAAAGATCATGGAAAAGGTTGTAGTTCGTCAGTTGTCTTCTTTCCTACAAAAAAATAATACTAATGAATTATATCAGTCTGGCTTTAGACCAAACCATAGCACAGAAACTGCTCTAGTCAAAGTAATGAGTGATTTACTTATGGCTTCTGACCGTGGCTGTATATCGCTGTTGGTATTACTAGATTTAACTGCAGCATTTGATACTGTGGACCATAATATCCTCTTGGACCGGTTAGAAGGTGTAGTTGGCATTACAGGGACAGCACTCTCTTGGTTCCGCTCATATTTAACTGATCGCTATCAGTATGCACATGTGAACAACGAATCATCCAAGGCCACCAAAGTCACATACGGTGTCCCACAGGGATCAGTACTGGGCCCACTACTGTTTACCCTATACATGCTACCGCTTGGTAACATTATTAGAAAGCATGGTGTTGGGTTTCATTGTTATGCAGATGATACACAGTTATATATAGTATATCTGTTAACCCTGATGATACATCACTCCTATCTCGATTAGAAGATTGTCTGTTAGATATTCGGTGCTGGATGGCAAAAAAATTTCTAATGTTAAACACAGAAAAAACAGAAGTACTGGTGATTGGTCCAAAGGCTGCAAGAAATAAGTTTCACCACCTCAGCATTAGTGGCCTTCCTACACAACCTAACACAGTGGTTAGAAATCTTAGTCTTCTAGTAGATTCAGATCTATGTTTTGATGCTCACATAAGAAGTATTACTAGAACTGCGTTTTATCATCTACGAAACATAGCCAAGCTTCATAAGATGCTCTCACTTCGTGATGCAGAAAAATTAATACATGCCTTCGTAACTACCAGACTAGACTACTGTAATGCTCTCCTTTCTGGTTGCCCGTCTGGTTCCTTAAACAAACTTCAGCTGGTACAAAATGCGGCAGCCAGAGTTCTCACAAACACTAAAAAATTTGATCACATCACACCAGTCTTATCCTCCCTTCATTGGTTACCAGTTAAGTCTCGGATTGACTATAAAGTACTGCTGTTAACCTATAAAGCACTGAATGGCCTTGCACCAGACTACCTTAATAATCTGCTGACCACATACAATCCCCCACGCTTGCTTCGATCTCAAGGTGCGGGATATCTGTTAGTACCTAGGGTAGAAAGGTCTACGGCAGGCTGCAGAGCTTTCTCCTATAGAGCTCCTCAGCTGTGGAGCGGTCTTCCACCGGATGTGCGGGTTTCAGGCTCACTTTCAATATTCAAGTCTAGACTAAAAACACACCTATTTAGTTTAGCTTATAGGGACACTAGTTCTAGCTCTAGCTAGCTTCTCACTCCCAGTTAAACCTATAGTGTGAGGTGTACAGCTGGGTGGGGATTGGTGCCATTGGCTTTGGATAAACTGAATTGACAGTGCTGTCACTCTAGCTTCACAATTGCTTGTGGGATTGGAGTGCTGACATTTCAGGGACTCCCCATGCCTGCATTCCCACCTGCCTCTCCCTCCTACTTATGCTGCCATAGCCATATCTGCCGGAGCATTGCACTTCATATTAGAACATAAGAACATAAGAACTATACAAACGAGAGGAGGCCATTCGGCCCATCGAGCTCGCTTGGGGAGAACTTAACTAATAGCTCAGAGTTGTTAAAATCTTATCTAGCTCTGATTTAAAGGAACCCAAGGATTCAGCTTGCACTACGTTATCAGGAAGACTATTCCATACTCTGACTACACGCTGTGTGAAGAAGTGCTTCCTTAAATCCAGTTTGAAATGATCTCCCGCTAATTTCCACCTATGGCCACGAGTTCTTGTATTTGAACTAATGCTGAAGTAACTATTCGGTTGAACAGCATCCAAACCTGTTAGAATCTTATAGACCTGGATCATGTCCCCCCTCAGTCTCCTTTGCTTGAGGCTGAACAGATTTAGCTCAAATAACCTTTCCTCGTATGACATTCCTCTAAGACCAGGAATCATTCTTGTGGCCCTATGCTGCACCTTTTCTAAGGCCGCTATGTCCTTTTTAAGATATGGTGACCAAACCTGTACACAATATTCTAGGTGAGGTCTCACCAAGGAATTGTATAATCTTAGCATTACCTCCCTTGACTTAAACTCCACACAACTGGAGATATACCCCAACATCCTATTGGCCTTTTTTATTGCTTCCCCGCACTGGCGAGAATGAGATATGGAAGCATCAACATACACACCAAGGTCTTTCTCATAATCAGCTACCTTTATTTCAGTAGGTCCTATAAAATACCTGTACTTTATATTTCTGCTCCCTACATGGAGTACCTTACATTTGTCTATGTTAAATTTCATCTGCCAGGTGTCAGCCCAGTCACTAATTAAATTAAGATCCTGCTGTAGCTGCTGAGCCGCTAGTTCAGTATCTGCTACACCACCCACCTTGGTGTCATCCGCAAATTTCACCAGTTTACTGTATATATTGGTGTCTATATCATTTATGTAAATTAGGAACAAAAGTGGTCCTAAAATTGAACCCTGCGGTACCCCACTATGAACGCAGGCCCACTGTGACATTGAGTCTCTTATAACTACTCGCTGCTTCCTGTCCGTTAACCAGTTATCAATCCAGGTCGCTACAGTTCCTAAAATACCTGTCGCTTTGAGTTTAAGTAAGAGCCTCTTGTGGGGGACAACATCAAAAGCCTTTTGGAAATCTAAGTAGATGACATCATAGGCCATCTTATCATCAACTTCCTGAGTAGCTTCCTCAAAAAACTCCAACAGATTTGTTAAACAGGATCTACCTTGAGCTTAGCTAGACTTTGCAAAACATCAGCTTCAGTTATATATATATTAGTTATAGACGATGTTGGATTAGTAATAAGAACTGGTAAGTTACTAGTGTCCTCAACAGTGAATACCCGTGCAAAACTATCATTGAACTCATTTATTATATCAAAGTCATTTTCAATTATAAGACCCTTACTATCCTGCAGATTAGTAATTTCAGCTTTTAGAGCTCTTTTAGAGTTAAAATACTGGAAGAAACTTTTACCGTCATCCTTAGCCTCCAATGCGATCTTCCTTTCGACATTCCTTTTAGCTCGTCTAATGTCATTTTTTAATTCAGCCTGTAGATTTAGATACTCTTGCTTTATTATGTCATCATCAGTTATTTTCCATCTCTGGAACAAAGCCCTTTTCCTCCTTACTTTATACTTTATTTCCCTATTAAACCACCTAGGTTGCAATTTCCTAGATTTATTCTTGCTGGAAACAGGTATGAAGTCCTCTTGCACTTGCAATAATGTGCTTTTAAAAAATTCCCATGCCTCTTCAACAGTTTTGTTATTTAACTCCATCCAGTTCACAGTTTCTAGTTTTAATCTCATGCAATTGAAGTTAGCCTTCCTAACATTATATATTTTTGATTTGGACTTTGCTCTTCGGGCACTAAACTTAACCTCAAATTTAACCATGTTATGATCGCTACTGTCAAGTGGTTCTAAAACGTCTAATTTACCAATCCTGTCCTGGTTATTAGACAAAACAAGATCAAGAATGGCATCTCCCCTGGTAGGGGTGTTAACAAACTGAGTAAAAAAAAACAATCCTGTACTAATTCCACCATCTCAAGTTCATTTTCAGAAGAGCCAGCAACAATGTCCCACTGCATCCCCGGTAGATTAAAATCACCCATAACTACCATATCATTTTTATTGCTCATAATCCTAATATCACTGTATAACAATCTGCTTTCCTCAGCAGCTACATTGGGTGCTCTGTAACAAACACCGACAATTAGGCTATTTGAGTTTGTAGCATCTAATTTTACCCATATAGCTTCCGTACTTTTACTTATATCAGTAAGCTCCCTTGCCTGCAAGTTTTCCTTTACATATACTGCAACACCACCTCCCTTCTTACCTATACGGTCTTTACGGAACAATGTGTAACCATCCATATTATATTCTTGTCCATCCTTGTCACTCAACCACGTTTCAGTTATTGCTATAATTTCATAAGAGTCTGATGAGATAAGAGCCTCTAAATCATGAATTTTATTCCTAATACTCCTGGCGTTTAAATACAGACAACAAAGGGTAGGCCTATTACAGTGCCTACTTATTATATGATTTTTTGGGGCTTTCCGTTTCCCCCCAGTTACATACTTAACTAACCTCCCTGCCCCCCCAGTCTCTAGTTTAAACATTCCTCAACTACTCTACAAATACGCCTTCCCAGTACACTGGTTCCCCTCCGGTTCAGATGCAACCCATCTGGCTTGAACAGGTCCCACCTGTTCCAGAAGGTCCTCCAGTGCCCCATAAACCTAAACCCCTCTTTCCTACACCATCCTTTTAGCCACGCATTTAATCTCCTTATCTCAGCTAACTTAGCCTGACTTGCGCGTGGCACAGGGAGTATTTCAGAAAATACCACCATGGACGTTCTGCTTCTAAGCTTATTGGCGACTTCTATAAATTTATCCTGCAGAACAGCCCTTCTACCCTTGCCTATGTCGTTGATGCCAACATGCACCACGACAACTGGATCCACCCCAGCTGGGGCCAAAAGCTTGTCCACACGATCTGGAAGGTCTCCTACCTGGGCACCAGGCAGGCAAGACACCGTACGGGACCCTCTATCACGCGTGCACACATAACTGTCTACTCCCCTAATAATTGAATCCCCCACTACCACAACCTCCCTCTTTCTGGGGGGAGGGGGCTCCTCAGTGCCCAAGGGCCCACCTGCTTCCCCAGTCCCTTCCGGCTCTAAAGCTGGAAGCACCTGAAACCTGTTAGACACAGACACCTCAGGTGATGCCGCCTCTGTAACGTGTGTACGCCTTTTCCTGCGTCTACGACCTACGGTCACCCAGCTCTCTCGACCTCTCTGCTCTTCATTCTCCCTCCCCCCCGCTAGTGGCGTACACACCATCTCCCTAAACGGCATATCAACTAGCTCATCTAACTCACTGTTGCATTGGATGAGAGCCAGTTGCTCCTCAAGGTCGCGAACCTTGACCATGAGTGAGTCCACTAGCTTACATCGCTCGCAGATGAAGTCCGACTGGACACTAACGTCCAGAAGGGCAAACATCTTGCAAACGCAACACTGAGCCGGCCCCATAATTAACTAACTCACTATGACCCCGTACTCCCAGCCCAGTAAATTTATATAGTGTATTTAACTATAAAGATTAATTTGCGTAACAATAAATGCAGTAACGTGCGGAGTACACTAAAATAAGTTATTACTTGTGTTAAAACTGAACTTAATTATTTTATTTAAAATTTTAAACCTGATAAATTTACTACTACTTACCAGAAGAACCTCTGCCTGAACCAAGTATGAACTAAAAACAAGGCGAAATCGAAGTTGCTCTTGGGAGGTCGAAAAACCACAAAAACCCCCTCACAGCAGGCTACTGCCGGAGCGGGAAAAAAGTGGAAAATGTCCTCCCGGCCCCGACTGGCAACCGAGCAAAGCTCAGGAGCAACTATCCTTTTCCGGCGCCGGGTAGCGATACCGACGTTAGATATTATTAGTTATAATCGCCCCGCGGGTGTTTGTTACGGAGTTTAAACGCGGACAGAAAAACGCCGCTCACACGACACCCGCAGCTCTCTGTCGGTGATAATCGCGCTGTTAATTAACAGACAGGACAGACAAGCACTCACGCCGACCGAAATAAGAACAATAAATAGAAATAAACAGCCACCCACGTAAACAGGTAAAGCACACAAACACTCAAAACACTCCAAAAAACAATCCCAAACAATCGCTGCAGCTCAACACCACTCTCTCGCAGCAATCCCAGCAATCCTCGCAGCAATCCTCATCTAACTTTTAGCACTGCCTATAGTCTCCCTTACTTTGACTAATTGCATTTATTTCCACCACCTTCTCCTGGGGGGTGCTGCCTGGAGCCCTCAATCTATCAAGATGTCCAGCACACCCTGCAACATGTGAAGTCGCCACTACCAATGACGACCGTGCATCCAGCTCGCCGTTCTGCCTGTGTCATCTTCCTTGTATGACCCGCTCCCTGCCTTCTGGCTGCCTGGCGATTGGAGGGAGTGGTGGCACCGGCTTGTCATCTCCCCCCTGCTCCCCGTTTGTGTTTCAGATTTAATTGTATTTGACTCTCCCTGCCGGCCCCTGGAGGATGGGCTCCCCCTTTGAGTCTGGTCCCTCCCAAGGTTTCTTCCTTCTAGGGAGTTTTTCCTTGCCACTGTCGCCTATGGCTTACTCACTGGGGGCTTTGGGTGGGGATGCTGTAAAGCGCTTTGGGACAATGTAATGTTGTGATAATGCGCTATACAAAAATAAATTTGTTGTTGTTGTTCTTGTTGTTGTATTCCTGACAAGATCAAAACCTTTGACTTAATGGCTTCTAAACTAAGCCCATTTAGTGCATGTGTCACCTGACATTATAACAAATATATAATCATACACACAGTATAACATAAATTTTGGCCTACTGTGACACAACATGAAAAACTATTAAATATAAATTCACAAATAAAGGTTGTTTGTCCTTAGATTTAGCTTCAAAATCAAAGAAATCATCTGAGAATAAAGAAATAATGCATGTGCAAGATGGGGGGAGAGAGAGAGGCATGGAAGCAGAATGTGTATCTGTGACCGTAATGAAGAGATGGCCTGGGTAGTGTAGTCTAATCAGGAAATGCCTTTGTTCCTACTCCCCCTGTTAGGAAATCCAGAGTAGTCCCAACAGCAGCATAAGTGAGCGCAGGCAGTTGGAATTTAGACAGGACTGCATGGACTGCATGACTAAAATAATCCAAAAACTGCAGATTAATTTGTATTTGTCTGGTCCAGGAGGTTAATTTTGGGGATCGTTAAAGTGATAGATCACCAATCTTGATTAAGCCTGATTCGGTTCGTTATATATATTATTAAAAAGTAAATATTAAGTAAGAATGAGAATATGAACAACCATGGGAATTATTTTTACAGTGAAAACAATTGGTATTAATTATATTGTATGTTCTTGAGTAATCGATAAAATCAGTATATGCAAGACATCAATCTGTAATAGTGGAAAATATGTCCAGTTGATATGTCCAGTATATTCTAGGTCTGTGTGGTCAGACACTGTGCAATAAACAGAATTTTTAGGAACATGGCAAATGTTCACATTGCAGCATGGAAGTAGGTTCACTGTCACAACGCTGACCGGGGAAGCAGAGGCAAGGAGACATAGGATCGGGGAAATGCGGGGTTTAATGAGCAAAAGGAACACACACTAGCGGTAAAGCAGAATTACAATACAATGACAGGACTGGAGAAACAAACGGAAACACGTTCTAAATACAATGGACTAATGACAAGTTTGACAACAATCAGGAACAGCTGGTAAACACGGGGAATCCACACAGGGTTAACGAGGGGGCTTGGCACACGGAAGGAGCGGACGATTGGGGCATGACACTCACTGGAGAGCTTTGTCACAGATAACTTAATGTTGGGTTACGGATGTAACCTTGGTTCTGTGAAGGAAAGAAAGGCTGCCAGACGGCTAGCCCAGAGGGCTGGAATATAATCCGCGCATGCGCGAGTTCTGAGGTAGACCTATAACAAAACATTACTTACATGTGAGTGTGCACGTCACTGGATATAACTGTGAGCGTGGCACACGATCGTCCTCATAAAATCCTGAACGCGAAGACCAGAGCAACGACAAAGTCTGGCAGCCTTTCTTTCCTTCACAGAACCAAGGTTACATCCGTAACCCAACGTTCTGTTTCACTCAAGAAAGGCTGCCAGACGTCCCCAGAGAGAGCACCAGATGTCTCAGGTGGAGCAGACCGCAGGGAAGAGCCATGACCTGAGCTCAGATCAGAAGGGTGAGGAGATGTTGCTAAGTCGCCCATATATTCACCATCCAGGTTACCAGATGCCATCACTGATAGCAGCTCCGCGTCATCATCAGCAGCCTGGGAAACCAGCTGCCGAGATGAAGATGCTTCACCAGAGTGCCCTGATGGGACTGTGTGTCGCTCAGTGAGTTGCTGCATCATTCACTGCTGGCTAGATGCCAAAGATGAAACCTCTTTCACCAGAGAGGCCATAGTATTGGCGAGAGTGTCATAGGCCTCATGTTTCCTCTTTCTGTGTTTTTTGCCTGAAGTTGGCGGATCAGTGCCCATCACTTCGTGGGCACGCGACTCCTGAGAAGCGGGCTGAGACGGCGGCTGTGAACTCATCTCGGACGACTCCCGGGAAGATGTAGACACCTTGTCCCCCCTAACTTTATTTACCCTACTCAATAGAGTATGTGCAGAGAAAGGAAGACAGTTTGGACAGCTGGAAGGGTCTGCCTTCGAAGCAATCGCATGCACCGGGCCCAGACATGTCACACAAAGAGTATGACCATCTTCCACTGGCATTCTGCTTTTGCAGTTAGAGCAGTTGTGAAATCCAGGCATGATAGCCTAATGGCAAACAACAATTCTTCATATAATGTATATATATATCTGAATGCAGAATGATTCCAGATATTAAGCCAGTAGCACCGCTAGAATGGTACCAGATATGGTACCAACAGAGCTACAATGCAATGGTACCAGAGACTGTACCAGCACGCCACACAATGGCACCAGGTGTGGTGCTAGCAACAAGAGTGACAGAGTGACAGAGATGCAGCCAGAGAGATTTCTCTAGGTTCTCTTCTTTGTCAAATGGGCTAACAAGCCAGGCGAATGACTCACTCGACAGAGTGAGAATCGCGGCAGTCCACTCTACGGGAGAATTAGCTCCACAGCGGTACCAGCAAGCCACATAATGGCACCAGATATGGTGCCAGCAGCAATTTCAAGAGACACAGCCAGAAAATGCTTCTGGGTACTCTTTTCTCCCTTCTATGCAAAAACGTCCAAAAACATAAATCAACTTACGCAGAAACGTACCGTTAGATCTCCATTCGGGGAGACATGTACGCACCGAATAGCCGAGCAAAATATTCTCCGTTACGGGAGAATAAACTTTACCTTACTAAGCGGCGATAGCTAATTTATAAGGTAGTGTGATCAAAGTAGCGAACTATAGCCTGAAGAGGAGTAACAACAGTTACCGGCTCTCAGACAGTAGACTGTCAATAGGCACCTCGCTAGCAGAGATCAAGTCTTACCTTATCAGATCGCGTCAGGGATTAAAATAGGACCATCGTGTGCCACGCTCACAGTTATATCCAGTGACGTGCACACTCACATGTAAGTAATGTTTTGTTATAGGTCTACCTCAGAATTCGCGCATGCGCGGATTATATTCCAGCCCTCTGGGCTAGCCGTCTGGCAGCCTTTCTTGAGTGAAACAGAACTGTCTCTAACAGCGTCTAACCGCACATTAAATAAAGTCCTGCGTATTTTTCTATTCTGAAATTCTGCCATGGCATGCACCAGTATGATGCTGGTGCAACTTTCCCAGGACCCTAGTCAAAAATATCTGCCACTCTGGTCGCGGAAAACAAGCGCTAACGGAAATATATGAAACACACGGAGCGGTAGAAGATTTTTTGAAATTTGACGGGAATGGGACGGTACGGGAATGACATCCCACGGGACTGAACGGGATGGGAATGGATTTTGAAAATTTGGCGGTTAAATTGGATGGGAACGGAAACCCTCCAACGCGAATGGGATGGGACGGGAACCAAAAATATGGAGTTAATTTAGTGCCAAAAGTATCAATCAAAATTTTGAAAACCGCAAGCAAATCATTAAGTATCAGAATGAAAATTTGTATTCCAAATATCAAAAAAGTCAAATAAAATAATTTTATCCTTCTTCTTCTCTAATTCGTTTTGCTTTTGGAATGTTTTTCTTTGCTTTTGGAATATTTTTCTTTGCTTTTGGATTTTTTTTTTGCTTTTGGATTTTTTTTTTGCTTTTGGATTAAAAACGCTAAACATTAAAACATTAAAACATTAAAAACGCCCCACCTTACTTCCGTTAAATGTTATTAAAGCCTGAAAACTGAATATCGAATATGAAGCTAACTTAACTGTGGTGCCCCGGGTAAACTTGACTTAGCCTCTCATCTTTTCAATAGCTAGAAACTTCCCTGGTCAGCACGTTGGTGGAATAGCGAAAGTTACTGAATTGGATGGGTTGGTGACATTTTATGAACGTGAAATATGTGTTGCATACACCGATTCCTAATAAAAGTACAATATTATACAACTACAAAGATGCAATTCCATGCTGTAAACTGGCTCCGGAGCTTCCCGCCATGTTGCGATGTTCTGATGCGTCATGGAGTGGGCGTGCTCAGATGGTTAAAGGCGTGTTCACTCCAAATTCCAGCTGACCAATAGACGTGTAAGCTGCTAAGGCCCGCCCACCCGTTAAAACAGTGCCAAAAGTCAAAAGCAAAAAAAAAATCCAAAAGCAAAAAAAAATCCAAAAGCAAAGAAAAATATTCCAAAAGCAAAAAAAAAAATTCCAAAAGCAAAGAAAAACATTCCAAAAGCAAAACAAATTAGAGAAGAAGAAGGATAAAATTATTTTATTTGACTTTTTTGATATTTGGAATACAAATTTTCATTCTGATACTTAATGATTTGCTTGCGGTTTTCAAAATTTTGATTGATACTTTTGGCACTAAATTAACTCCATACAAAAACCTTTTCCGTGCCCATCCCTACTGTGAAATTCTCCCACCAGATAGCAACAATCTATTACTAAAATATATTAATAAATTCATTTGGTGGTGAGAAATAATCGACTGTTCAGTATTTATTTTTATGCATGCGGTATTGCAATCTATTTATAGACACTAATTAAGAGTCTTTGGTAGCAGGGGGTACGCGGCTGAGGCTGACATGTCTCAAGGGGTACGTGGCTGGAAAAAGTTTGGGAACCACTGCTCTAAGTAACTCTGTTCTGAATCACGTGTCGGGGTTTCCAATGGTGCCCAGGCTTTCTCAGGATCACCCTGTGGTGTATCACCGACAGCTGACTCTCAGAAAGGTTTGATCAGTGTGACCTTTATGATGATGATGATGATGGAGCAGCATCCCATAACTGGTATGGAAGTAGGTGAAGTCTAACATACTGTACTGTCTGAAGGGTATAAAATTAGACACTTTGAGGATCATGTGGCTAAATTAAATAAAAACAATGCATTGGTTTGAAACTCCTTAAAATATATCCCCAAATTCCATAGTAAACATGCACCATGAGTCTGGATGCTTATCTAAAAAAGAACCTTTTATAAATTATAATACATTTCATACAATATTTTCAATATTTAACAAGTTTCAGCTAAAGCATTAAAAGGGTTTAGTATTATATATGTAAGTATAAATGAGTGTTTTAGGGTTTCAAAGACCATGATATCCCATAATTGCATATAAGTATCAAGGTGTTAAAGTCATACTGAAGTCTCTGCTCATTCCAGTGGTTCTCAACATGCTTTGACAGTGGAAGAGTGGTCACTGGACATCTCTCACCAAGCCACAGCCCTGCCATTCATCCAGTCAACATCAAAGGCATGTCACTCGATAACACTCACAATCAATGGGAGACAATCAACATCACACAAAGCTCAGGAAACAGATCCATGGACTAAATCAGCGGTTTTGGCGCCCCCTATCTGTGTTGTCAGGAAGTACACAAAATAATTACCAAACAAGTCAATGGTTAATAGAAATGGAATCAATCGAAAATCATCCTTTTCAGGGTAGAGCCCAGCCTTGTTCCAAGTACTGTGGATGGAATAGGTTCAACAGGGTTTATATGTAAACTTCATACCATTATGATAATTTTTTATACATAAAAATTTACATAAAAATGTTTTATTTCAAAATGTCTTCCCAGTTATCTGCTTGATAATACGGGCAGATGCGGTACTCCCCCCAGGGCTTAGTGTCACTGTGGGGAGGCCTGGGAACAACAACCCCCCCTCCAGTGGATGCTGAGACCACTGTCTCAGATACTAAAAATGCCCCAAACCCCTGGATTACACACATGGCGTTATTATCAGGCTGCAGACATCTAGCTGCTCCTGTGCAGTGATAACTAGAGCTATGCTGTTACACATTTGTTATTTCAACTGTGAATGTGAACTCAAATGTCTGCTGTCTTTTGATATTTTCCAGCCCCCTTTATACAAATCAAAGTGTTGATAAGTTGCCAATTTATACATTTATACATTTATCACTCAGGCAGAACATGACTGTAGCACAATAGAGAGTCACTACCTCAATGCATCACTGAGAACATTGCATTTACCATGAGAGTCAAAATGTTTAGATATATTGTCAAAATGTCAGTGTAAGTACGCTCCTGAGCTTCACAATTCTGAATGATAGTAATTTCTCACTTTCTCATGTATTGATTACCAAGGGCAGCATTTATAATTAGATTTCCATAATGCCTAATTTCATGGGAACATTAAACTAATTTGTGCCCAATTTAGTGCATCGTGGACACAATGAAAAAATAAAAAACTGCTTGTGGCCTCTGCAGGACTCCTATGCACCATTATTGTATCTGTTACGGTTCTTACTGTTATGTCACAGAAAATGCTGGTCAGATGAGAAATAAATAGAATATAAAGATTTAGAATTAGATTTAGGATTTTAAGTTCCTATAGAGAGTGATTGTGTGTGTGTGTGTGTGTGTGTGTGTGTGTGTGTGTGTGTGTGTGTGTGTGTGTGTGTGTGTGTGTGTGTGTGTGTGTGTGTGTGTGTGTGTGTGTGTGTGTGTGTGTGTGTGTGTGTGTGTGTGTGTGTGTGTGTGTGGTTAGTGGTGACTTGCTGGTGTGGGCAGTGGTGGCTTGATGGTTAGGGTAGCGCACTTGTAATTGAAAAATTGCAGGTTCAAATCCCCCACCAGCAAGTCACCACTGAGGTACCCTGAGCAAGGTACCATCCCCAAGCACTGCTCCCCAGGTGCTGAATTAGCTGCCCCCTGCTATGTCACAAAAGTCACATATGGGTCAAATGCAGAGGACACATTTCATTGTTGCGCACTGTGTGCTGTGGTGTGTTGACAATGACCACTGATCACTTAATTCTAAATTCTATCCTTATGGGGACACAATGTCCCCATAACGTGATAAATATCCATTTTTTTTCCCTTATGGGGACCGGTTTCCTGGTCCCCATAAGGGAAAACTCTATTTTATAAAAATCGGTGACTGCTATGAAAAAACTAAAAATGCAAAAACTCTTGTATTTTGTTAGGTTACTTATGGTTATGGTTAGGGCAGGGTAGGGGTTAAGGTTGTCATAATTAGCGTTAGCATTTTTCCCATTGAAATGAATGAACGGTCCCCATAAGGATATGTTTACCCTACATGTGCGTGTGTGTGTGTGTGTGTGTGTGCGTGTGTGTGTGTGGGAATTTGTCCTGTGGGAATCTGGCATCCTGCCCAGGGTGTACCCCAGCCTTATGCCCAGCGACAGGAGCCCTGGGATACAAACACAGGTGCAGGATGGGTAACAGGTGTGGCTGCAGACAGGCTGGTAAAATAAAACCAAGAAGAGACACTAAAAACCATGAACAGGGTCAAGACAGTGGTGAAATTTCAGCTTAAATAGGTACCAGTTAGTCTTTTAAACACTGTTCTCAATGACTTTAAAGGACCAGGCCAATCTGTGGACTCTTAAGTCACTCAAATATGCCCAACAATTCGGAACATTAGCTAATACAGTGTTCACTAATCTTTAAAATGTATAGCTGGTACATTTTTAAGTCCAAATGCCATAACTGTATACTGGAGAAAGTTACCAGGAGTTACAAAGACAGACGTCTTACTGACAAAATTACTAACAAAACAAGCAAACCTGATGTTTTCAATCAGAGAGTTGGGGTCTAGAGTTAGGGATTGAATTGAGAATGGATGGTAAATTCCCATTCCCATGTGGGGAAGTAATCCAGAAAACGGATTCAGTTTTAAACTGGGGGTGTTGAAATTAAACATAACTTAAAATAAAAATATAACTGATCCAAAGGATAAAATGATTTTGTCTGATACAGACCTACAGTCTTCTTACGTATATGTTTTGTCTTTCTGCTTTGCATACACAGCAAATTGAGCTCAGTAACTCTCAGATTCATAGTGAAAGATAAGGAACACAAATTTATTTATTTATTTATTTGGGAAGGAAGGAGGGGGGCAGGGGTCTGCCAATATTGGGGGGCATGTCCCCCCCCCATTTCCCACACTCCTGATTCTGACACATTGTATATATGGGTCATTTTTCATTTGGAGGTATTAAAACATGTGTAAAATATTACACACAGCTCAAAGTCTCAGCATGTACGTTCATACAGGTGATGCATGATTAAATAACACATTTTCCTCATGATTTGTTTTGTTTTTCTATTCTTTTTAATCATATTTCAAAGCTGCTCTGCACCTGTAAAGCAGCTCATCACACAACCAACATTAAAAGTCTGAGAAACCATTATCAATATAAAACAATATTTTAAAAAAGATATAACATCAAATTATATGAGTTCAGTTTTTGCTATATCCTTCATTAACATTGTACTACACTTGAAATATGTAATGTATTAAAAAAAAAAAAAGAAAAACGTTTTTTCAGAGATTTTGGTCATTGTTATTACTGGGACTCATATTCTAAAATAGTGGTTCTTGCTCTTTTAAACCGTTTCCTTGGGTCGAGGGTCATCATAGAGGAAGCATCTAGAGCAGGGGTCTCCAACTCCAGTCCTGGAGAGCTACAGTACTATCCAGTAGGTTTTCTGTCCCACTTGGCTTCTGATGAGCCACACCTGGCCCTGGTATTTACCTAAGAACAGGTGTGGCTCATCAGAAGCCAGGTAGGATAGAAAACCTACTGGATAGTAGCTCTCCAGGACCGGAGTTGGAGACCCCTGATCTAGAGGAATGCTCATTTTATTTAATAGATTTATTGATAATTTTGTTTCTCAGGCATCACATAACATATACAGTTAGGTCCATATATATTTGGACACTGACACAAGTTTTACTATTTTACCTGTTTACTGAAATATATTCCACTTGAAGTTATACAATGGGCATAAAGTGCAGACTCTCAGATTTCATTTTAGGGTTTCCACATTCAAATTGGATGAAGGGTTTGGGATTTTCAGCTGGTTAAAATGTGCCACCCTCTTTTTAGAGGGGCCAAAAGTAATTGGACAAGGTCTGGGCAATTCCTTCATTCTTTCATTATCAATTAAGCAGATAAAAGGCCTAGAGTTGACTTGAGGTGTCTTGTTTGCATATGGAAGATTGAGGCGTGAACATACAATATGCGGTCAAAGGAACTCAGCATGCAGGTGTAACAGGCCATCCTTAGGCTACAAAAACAGAAAAAAACAATTTGAGCAATTGCCACAACATTAGGAGTGGCAAAATCCACAGTTTGGTACATCCTGAGAAAGAAAAAAAGCATTGGTGAACTGAGCAACGCAAAAAGGCCTGGACGTCCACGGATGACAACAGTGGTGGATGATCGCAGAATCATTTCCATGGTGAAGAGAAACCCCTTCGTAACAGCCAACTAAGTGAACAACACTCTCCAGGAGGTAGACGTACCAATATCCAAGTCTACCATAAAGAGAAGACTGCATGAAAGCAAATACAGAGGGTTCACTGCAAGATGCAAGTCACTCATAAGCCTTAAGAATAGAAAGGACTTGGACTTTGTAAAAAAACATCTAAAAAAGCCAGCACAGTTCTGGAACAGCATTCTTTGATGAAACCAAGATCAACCTGTATCAGAATGATGGAGAGAACAAAAGTATGGAGAAGGGCTGGAACAGCTTATAATCCAAAGAACACTACATCATCTGTGAAACATGGTGGAGGCCGTGTGATGGCTTGGACGTGCATGGCTGCCAGTGGCACTGGGTCTTTAGTGTTTCTTGATGATGTGACACAGGATGGAAGCAGCCGAATGAATGCTGAGGTGTTCAGAGACATCATGTCTGCTCAAATCCAGCCAAATGCAGCCAAATTGATTGGGCGGCGTTTCATAATACAGATGGACAATGACCCAAAATACACAGCAAATGCAACCCCGGACTTTATTAAAGCAAAGAAGTGGGATATTCTCGAATGGCCGAGTCAGTCACCTGATCTCAACCCCATTGAGCATGCATTTCACTTGCTAAAGATTAAACTACAGACAGAAAGACCCTCAAACAAACAGCAACTGAAAGCTGCTGCAGTAAAGGCCTGGCAGAGATCATGTCCATGAGTTCAAGACTTCAGGCAGTCATTGCCTGCAAAGGGGTTTAAACTAAGTATTAGACTTGAACATTTTATTTGCAGTTATATTAATTTGTCCAATTACTTATGAGCACCTGAAAGAAGGGAATTGTGTAGAACAATTACTTTAGTCATGCAATGTTTTTTTTTGTTCTACCCTGCCGCTGAATTAAAGCTGAAGGTCTGCACTGTACATATAACTGTAAGGGCTGGGTCCTTAATATTTTGTTAAAATAATCCAATAGGCCTACACCTTTTATATCATTGACTATAAATACTTGCAGAAGTTCACCTCACTCCTCATGGACCGGCAATTAAACAGAGTGTCACTGTTTGTCGTGCACGCCGACCGGGGAAGCCGAGAACGAGGGATTTATTATAAGCAAACGCAAGGCAACGCACAAGACTGACGTAACCCAGCGAACATTTGGACGTTTAATGACCGTTGAAATGACGTCCCTCCGACACGTCCCGTCATGGTTGAAAAATAGTTCCGAAATGAAAGTTGAACGGACGTCTTTGACGTCAACTTGCCGTGTATTCGACGTCTTTTCTGGACGTCTAATGTGTCGTCGTCTGGATGTTTTTAAGATGTGTTTCTGCGTTATGTCAGTGTACTTAAGATGGTGGCGTGGGAGGTAGTGCTATCGTTCGGCAACCAGAGGGTTGCCGGTTCAAGCCCTGGTTCCTCCTGACCCCATCGAAGTGTCCTTGAGTAAGACACTGAACCCCAAATTGCTCCCGGTGTGCAGGTTGGCGCCTTGCATGGCAGCCTCTGCCACTGGTGTGTGAATGTGAGTGTGGATGGGTGAATGTGAGGCATGTATTGTGAAGCGCTTTGAGTACTCGTAGGAGTAGAAAAGCGCTATATAAATGCAGTCCATTTACCATTTATTAGCCTGAATATAAACGTCCTTATTGTGAAATGCACATCCGGTTATAAACCGGAGTAAAGTTAGCAGTGTGTTCGATATTCGCCAGACATTCATAAATCATCTTCGAATTTACTCTATTAAAACATTGCAAAACAAAGTAAATTGCACATTCACAAATACGTGTGTGTTTGTGAAATCACATGCACACCTTGGTTATTCAATTATTATATCCAGTAAATTGTGAAAAAGCAAAATAATGCAGCTCCTGGTGTGAATTAACGCGTTCGCTTGGGTTTTGACAGAATGCGACATTTCAAATTAAAAGTCCCAAATTTAAAAAAGGAGTAGCTCAACAAACGATTATTACAAAACACATAAAACACTTTAAAATGCTATTCCAATGTGGCACGTACTTACAAGAAATGACAAGCACATACATGGCCCTCTAACATTTGTGAAACTGTAAATAGTGGTATAAGGTAACATGTCCATTATTTTTCTATGCAGGTGGAACATTGACTATACTAAATTTGTGCCTGTGGTTCAAGGACATGAGTAAAGCTACACACATCATAGCCTTTTGCACTTGTGAAACCTGTAGAAAATTTGTGAAATCAACTGATATGCCTCATATCCATTGTTTTTGGTGCAGGTGGGACATATAGCATCCCAGTGCTCAAAAAATGATGAGCCCAGCAACTTAATTTCAGCCTGTGGTTCAAGGTGTCTTACTGTCTATACTCGGGAGACCCTCTCAGCCCTGCTCTTCAAAACTAAGGAAATTATGGATTTGATCAACTGGTCTCTCAATGCAATTGACACCATCTTCTCGCAGAGGAGCGCAGGTTCGGGGGAACCTGACTGTCCTGCAGGAACGTACGCAGCTGGCTACACGATGGACGGATGGGAGAAGTGGAGGGTCGTGTGTCTGGCAGCTCTTTCCGTGGAGGACATCGAAGATATCTACCTATTCGGAACCTTGATAACGGGTCTTATGCTGATTGGATTAGGCATCGCCCTGGTTTATCGGAAATTGAAGAAAACGGTGACAGCCGCTCAAAACCCCTCTAGGCTGGCCAAATTGATTGACGGTCTTGGCAGAGCTGTTGGCGCTCAGACTATGGCTATAGATCGCAAACTGGATAACATCACAGTGTCTAATGACCGCAGATCTGATTACATCACCGTGACTATGGACCGCAGACTGGATAACATCACGGAGGAACTCAAGGCTTTGCGCAGGATTTAGACGACGGGGAGCAGCGTGGACATTAGAGGAGCTGCGAAATTGCAGCTTCTCGCACGAAAACCCAAACAACCCTATTCTATCTTATTTTGGCTCCCCCCTAATCAGCACGGGCCTTGGCCAAGGCCTCTGCTGAGCTCAACAACTCCCCCCTGAAGAACAAGGCAGCGAGACTCTCTTGCATTCCTCTCCCCCAACCACAAGGACACCCTACCCCCATCCCACGCCTTCGCCGCTTCATACCCCCAGCATGAACAAGCGGGTCCTTGTACAGCGCCGTCTGGCTGCAGGAACGGATGGCTGTTTGTCTATGCTGGACTACCTCCACCTCCCCATTCCCCACCCCTGTTGCAAGTCTCGACTTTGGTGTTGTGAGCTGTGGTGACTATGTGCTTATTGCTGAGGTGTTTTTTTTCTCTGTTCCTATATTGTACTCCCTACTGGAGTACAGTCTGGGGGCTGTTTTTTTTATTCACCTCCACTCTCCTCGCGTAATCTTGTTTCTCTGAGTTTTCCTATAGTCCCCTGTCTTCCTGACCTGTCTACCCCCTACGTGTGTTGTATATGTATGGTCGGGTTGATGGCCAATATTTCGCTGGTACTTGTGACTAGTGACAAGGTGTATTGCAACAGCAATAAAGGGTTTCATCAATCAATCAATCAATCAAAAGGACATGAGTAAAGCTACACACATTATAGCCTTTGGCACTTGTGAAACCTGTAGAAAATTTGTGACATGTGCTTTTGTTTCATAAACAATTCGTATTTTCTCAGCGTTTTTGTAACTGGACTTCTATTGCAGAAGAGATAGACACTGTATGCAGAATGATATTCTCATTTATCAAGGCACTGTAACATATTTATATTAATAATGATAAAAAACTATATACATGTAGAATATACCAACATAAAAATGAAAACATAAAACATTTCTGAAATATCTACTGAAAGGGGTTTGTTAGTTTTGTTAGTTCTCTTAACAGAAACTATTCTAATCTTACTGGTCTGAGTTGCAATGAGGACACACCCAGTCTTCTGTGAGAAATACTTCCAGTCTTTCTCAGACAGTGACAGGCATTTTTCATGAAACCAGAGATTGCACTGGCTACTATGAGAATATCATACACTGCATACAGTGTCTTTCTCTTCTGCAATAGAAGTCCAGTTACAAAAACGCTGAGAAAATACGAAGTGTTTATGAAACAAAAGCACATGTGAGACATTGAAAATACTAAAATACATTAAATACATTAATATATATTTTCTTAAATTAAATTTAATGTTTAAAAAATATATACTCAAAAAACATATAATCACTGAAAGAGAAATTAGTTGCTACATTCTCTGGATTTGAAGCAATAGGATGCTGTATGTTCCACCTGCATAGAAACCAAAGGAAGTAAGTGATAGAAGTTAATTTCACAAATTATCTATAGGTTTCACAAGTGTCAAAGTGCATAATATGTGTAAGTTGACATGTGCCTTTTGACCCCAAGCTGATACTGAGTTGATGGAGTCCTTGATTTTGGACCAATAGGATGCTGTATGTTCCACCTCCATAGAAAAAATGGAAGTAAGGAATATAAGTTAATTTCACAAATTATCTATAGGATTCACAAGTGCCAAAGGCTATGATATGTGTAGCTTTACTCATGTCCTTGAACCACAGGCTGAAATTAAGTTGCTGGGCTCATTGTTTTTTGAGCACTGGGATGCTGTATGTCCCACCTGCACCGAAAACAATGGATATGAGGCATATCAGTTGATTTCACAAATTTTCTACAGGTTTCACAAGTGCCAAAGGCTATAATGTGTGTAGCTTTACTCATGTCCTTTTGATTGATTGATTGATTGATGAAACCCTTTATTGCTGTTGCAATACACCTTGTCACTAGTCACAAGTACCAGCGAAATATTGGCCATCAACCCGACCATACATATACAACACACGTAGGGGGTAGACAGGTCAGGAAGACAGGGGACTATAGGAAAACTCAGAGAAACAAGATTACGCGAGGAGAGTGGAGGTGAATAAAAAAAACAGCCCCCAGACTGTACTCCAGTAGGGAGTACAATATAGGAACAGAGAAAAAAAACACCTCAGCAATAAGCACATAGTCACCACAGCTCACAACACCAAAGTCGAGACTTGCAACAGGGGTGGGGAATGGGGAGGTGGAGGTAGTCCAGCATAGACAAACAGCCATCCGTTCCTGCAGCCAGACGGCGCTGTACAAGGACCCGCTTGTTCATGCTGGGGGTATGAAGCGGCGAAGGCGTGGGATGGGGGTAGGGTGTCCTTGTGGTTGGGGGAGAGGAATGCAAGAGAGTCTCGCTGCCTTGTTCTTCAGGGGGGAGTTGTTGAGCTCAGCAGAGGCCTTGGCCAAGGCCCGTGCTGATTAGGGGGGAGCCAAAATAAGATAGAATAGGGTTGTTTGGGTTTTCGTGCGAGAAGCTGCAATTTCGCAGCTCCTCTAATGTCCACGCTGCTCCCCGTCGTCTAAATCCTGCGCAAAGCCTTGAGTTCCTCCGTGATGTTATCCAGTCTGCGGTCCATAGTCACGGTGATGTAATCAGATCTGCGGTCATTAGACACTGTGATGTTATCCAGTTTGCGATCTATAGCCATAGTCTGAGCGCCAACAGCTCTGCCAAGACCGTCAATCAATTTGGCCAGCCTAGAGGGGTTTTGAGCGGCTGTCACCGTTTTCTTCAATTTCCGATAAACCAGGGCGATGCCTAATCCAATCAGCATAAGACCCGTTATCAAGGTTCCGAATAGGTAGATATCTTCGATGTCCTCCACGGAAAGAGCTGCCAGACACACGACCCTCCACTTCTCCCATCCGTCCATCGTGTAGCCAGCTGCGTACGTTCCTGCAGGACAGTCAGGTTCCCCCGAACCTGCGCTCCTCTGCGAGAAGATGGTGTCAATTGCATTGAGAGACCAGTTGATCAAATCCATAATTTCCTTAGTTTTGAAGAGCAGGGCTGAGAGGGTCTCCCGAGTATAGACAGTAAGACACCTTGAACCACAGGCTGAAATTAAGTTGCTGGGCTCATCATTTTTTGAGCACTGGGATGCTATATGTCCCACCTGCACCAAAAACAATGGATATGAGGCATATCAGTTGATTTCACAAATTTTCTACAGGTTTCACAAGTGCAAAAGGCTATGATGTGTGTAGCTTTACTCATGTCCTTGAACCACAGGCACAAATTTAGTATAGTCAATGTTCCACCTGCATAGAAAAATAATGGACATGTTACCTTATACCACTATTTACAGTTTCACAAATGTTAGAGGGCCATGTATGTGCTTGTCATTTCTTGTAAGTACGTGCCACATTGGAATAGCATTTTAAAGTGTTTTATGTGTTTTGTAATAATCGTTTGTTGAGCTACTCCTTTTTTAAATTTGGGACTTTTATTTTGAAATGTCGCATTCTGTCAAAACCCAAGCGAACGCGTTAATTCACACCAGGAGCTGCATTATTTTGCTTTTTCACAATTTACTGGATATAATAATTGAATAACCAAGGTGTGCATGTGATTTCACAAACACACACGTATTTGTGAATGTGCAATTTACTTTGTTTTGCAATGTTTTAATAGAGTAAATTCGAAGATGATTTATGAATGTCTGGCGAATATCGAACACACTGCTAACTTTACTCCGGTAGAATACCGGAGGTTCAAAAAACGTCCAAAATCAGTCCAGTCAGACCTCAACGTCTATACAACGTTTAATCAGTGTTTACATTATAAAACATTTCTTATTTGTATTAAATAAGAAAAAAAAAATATTTATATAACATATACATACATATAAATATATTTAAATATTTGTGTGCATTATATATGTAGCCCGTGGTAATATATTTTAATCGATTTTTGTTGTTGCTTTACCGCTTAGTTTAAGTTTGTTCAGCTTCATTTGAAGCTTGCCCATAAATCATTTGCAGACACTCGCTGAGGTTTACTCTGTATTGTCAGTCAGAGGATGGCTGCAAAATGATTGGGACTCTGTGTTAGAACCCCAATCAGAGGGAGAGATGGGGCGGGATGTGTGGAAAAAAGCGGGGAGGTGGTAAAAAAAGGCGCGAGAGGGGCAGGAAGAAGACGGCTGGAGGATAGAGAGATCGCTGTTTTTGGGCAGAGTACAGAAGGAAAAGTATTGTGTCAATTTATTTAGTTAGGCAATAACTAAATAAATATATTAAACAAATATATTGAGTTGGGGTGAGATTATAAGGTTGTGAACCCTGTGTAAAGTGCTGGGTAGACTGGCTGATCTGAAACGGGCCAGTTTTGGCTGATTGCGCAGTCCCGGACAGACGAGATCCCGATAGCGCTTTGTGTTACCGGAGACACACAAAGTTCATCGGGCTTCGTTGGAGTTCCTGTATCGTGGAGGACGCTTGGTGGATAATCCTGCCAGAGCCAGCTGGAAACCCAGTGGAGCTCTCCGAGCGAAGCGGCCATTACCGTTTTGGCCTCAACGCACCCAAGCCTCGTCCAGGCCTGCACCATAAGAGCATTCATATTAGAATACTCCGGAGTATTGCGCTTATGTTTACAGAATGCTGTCGATAAATGTCTGTCATTTATTTTAGCTTACGCTGTTCTTGTCTGTTGAATTGAAACTTGTATCGAGGGGACGTGGACATTATATGTTGAAAGTGTGTTATATATCGTTGCGAGTTGTGTGTGCGTGGGTCCATTTGTGATACGGATTGCTATATGGGGTTTGATGTATATTACAGCTAATGGTATACTGGGTTGGTTATCGCCGGACAATACTAGTTAAGGTATTTTGTTTTGTAAGGTTTTAGCGCTCGCGATTTCTTATGATCACTATCGCAAGGGTGTGGTGCGATAGACACAGGCATTTGCTTTTCTGTTGTGAGCCCTTTTTGTTTTCCTGTTTTTGTAATTAATAAACGTTGTGTTAGTAAAGCTCTGAAGGCACTGCATTGTGAGATTCAGCCAGACCACAGAGCCGAACCTAGGGCACCCCTTTTATGCTCCCTTGGAGGCAGGAAGGGGGTGCTACATATATAAACACATACATACATACACATACAAATATAAAAGTATACGACATTTTTAAACAAAGGCTAAATATATAGTAGAACTGTAAATAGTAGGTACTTGGACATTTTTTTCAAAATGCTTAAATGTCATTTTTAATGTGTCTAATATGGATAGAGCATGAGCGCACGAACAAAATGACACCTCATTTGTCAAAATCCACCCAGCCAGTCCAGAGAAATTTAAATTTAACAACCCTAATTAATGCCCCTTTATTTTAATGGGAACAAAGGAAAAATCTGTGATCAAATTTTGATTAGCTGTCTTGTTTGTTGTAGGAAAGTTGCCATATTTTAGTCATTACTAAAGATAATTGGTTGAAATTTTCAGGAGACGTCAACAGTGAGGTCCCACACAGAATGTCACCCGTCCCGCCAAGATTGACCCATGCTGACCTTTAGAAAATTAGGTCAAGGTCACCACCAACTTTGAAACCCAAATAAAACAAAACTGCAAAGGAAAAACATATTTAACCTGGTTTATGTCACGATCTGGGTGCGTTCCGGGCGGACAGACGGGGAAGCCAGTCAGGAGTACAGATCAAAGCGAGGTGTATTCGGAACACACAAAGACATAAACTAGAGATGCTCCGATCAGCATTTTTGGGGCCGATTACCGATCACCAAGATCATGATCTGCTGATTGCCGATTCCTGCCGATCACAGAATGGCAGGGGAATGGGAATCTTATCTTTAATCTAGCAGAGTTTGCACCATTTGTGGAAATGAAACTAACTGTAAATTGACTATATTGGAAAAAAACTGTAGAAATAGGCTACAGTCAAGATCTTGAAGAACCACCAAGTGTTTATTTTAGAAAATGAGAACTTAAGGCTACTGTAGGCCATCTTTCCCAAATAAGGCAGAGTAACTTAAAATTATACCAAACAAAGAGGGGTCAGGCAGACCAACACACATCAGATCAGGTTAATAGGATTTAGCCTCTTACACTGATTTTATAATTGGTAACAAAAAGTAAAACTTGTTACACCAAAACTGGCTACTGCCACAAAGGACAAAACTATGGCAAGTGTTTTTTTCTGTTATTATTATGAACGTCTGATGTAGTTGAGGAACCCACTACATCAGATCCAAAAGTTAGGTATTTCCTGCCTGGGGGGTCGGTCATGATCGGTGGCCGATCAATCGGAGCATCACTAACATAAACACGTTTATGCCGCGTCTGCCGGAACAGACGGTGGCGCAGACTTAAATACATGAAACAAGGCACACGACTGGCGAGCGGCATCGCCACACAGGTGGAAACACTAGGCAATCACAGGAGGTAACGAGGTGGGTGTGGCACACACGGGGCTGGAACGGGCCGGACGTCGCAGGACGTAACAGTTTATTTAAACTGTTGAAAAAGTAAGTTCCCCAAGAAGGTAATCTGTCAGTGCTTGTGAAATTTTCGATGATGAATCAGCAGAGTCCTCTTCCATTTCCTCGGGCAACCAGTAAGCGATCCTCAGCTTGGCAGGTTTCTTCTTTGAAACTTTAAGTTCCAGGATCTTCCCACAGTATTGCACATCCCCTTCATCCCCCATGTCCCAAATGTGATATATGTATTTTCCCACCAAACTCTCTGGGTCTTGTAGCATCTGAACCACAGACTGACATCTGGACTTACGCTTTTTAGAAAAGTCAGATAACATGAGTAACAATTCAGATTCAAAATCTTCTGGCATGTTGGCCATAGCATCCTCAATTTTCCTCTCCACTTTTCTCCGAAAAGATTTGTTCTTTTTCTGGATCTTCTCTTTGTCTTTTTTGGTAATCCAACGTGGTCTGTGCCTCTCGCTCCTTCCTAATTGCTTGGTATTTTCGGGCCCGACAGATAGCATAAGAAATCAGACGCTCTTGTTCTTCTAGGGGTTTACTTTTAAGCCAAGGCAATGTCTTGTTTTTCTTGCCCTTTACTTTAGCATCTATAAATCCAATGGTGGCATTAGGGGCTCTCCTGTATTGACTGTCTGTAAGACCAAGGATTCGCTCACTTTCAATATTGTGTACAGGCGCCGCCTTAGTAATTTGAAGCATCTGAGGGGTAAGACAGGACAGGTCTCCAGTGATGTAATCCGCAAGCTGCCTCTCTAGAACTCTGACACATCCCTGCAACAAAGCATCCATTGCAGCACAGAACTGATCTGCATCAGTCTCACTGACAGCACCTTGCAGTGAAGAAAGGACTTCATCCTCTGCATTCAGTGGTCTACCAAAACAGTCCTCCTTTGCTTGTAACACAGAGGCTGGATTTCCAGACAATGCCTTTAGTTTTTCAACACAAGATTTTAACAGAGGAACAGCTTCAAGGTTTGACAGGACTTCCTTATTGGAGTACAGCACTACCATCCATGGGCCTGTCAAAAGTTTCCCTACTAAGCCTAGAGCTTTCAGCTGCATTTGAAGATACAGGCTTGAAAGGTCCTTCAATAATGAAGTTCTGAACCCAGTCTGACAGTTGCATGATTTCTGTAAATAGGACAGCAACTTCTCCCTTAGAAAGTAAAATGTACCTCCCAGATGAAACAGCACATGCATTCGGTTTCCAACATATCTAGTCATCATACTACTCTTGATGTCATTTGTTTTCATAAAGTGTTTGAAGCCTTTAGGATCACCAGTGCCATTTTTGTAGCGCATTTTTGAGAGTCCATAAATGACATTCACTGCAGCAGTTTCCCGACCCAGAACAGATCCATGGAAATTAGACTCCTTGTCAAGGGACTTGAGACACTTTCTAGCTTCAGATGCCAGCCCGTCAAGTGGGTGCACGTTGCATTTCAGTTCAAGCAATACACAATCTAGATCCTCCTCGAGCTTGACCCTAACACAGTGATTCACATTCAAACGATCACTTAATGTGCTTTTGAGTTTGTTAATGACACTTTGGTGAAAATGTACATGGTCAATTTGTTTGAACTCTGCATAGGTAGTGGTAATATCTTTAAGTGTTTGACAGATATGTTGCACATAATCAGCTGTGGTGCCTCCTGCCAGGATCTCCACCTGCAACACCAGACTTCTAGGGGAGCCACCATTAACCCCAGAACAGTTAATGTGAATTTCATTGACATGCTTGGCATCCAGTGACGTCGCATCCCAGGCAATATTCACATTGTCCTCAAGTTCAAGAGATTCTGCCACTTGGATATCAGCAAGTATGCCCAATTCATAAGCACACTGGCTTACAGTACTAGGATCTGCAACTGAATCTAGTTTCTGACCAGTCATTTCCTCAACAATGCTCTGAATCAGATGGCCTGCTGCCTCAACAGGTACCTGATTTACCAGACAAGAATAAACACATCTGCGGTAGTTAGAGTTGAAAGTCTTCCCATCCTTTTTACAAAGTATCACTTCACTGGGCTTTTCTATCTCCTCCTGCAACTGAACTTGCAAGTCTTCATTTTCAGCCTCAAGTTTCCTCTGAACTATTCTGTGCTGACGTAGGGATACACCTGCTTTTGCCTTCTTTTTCTTCCCAGAATTGTACGTTTTCAGCTTTGAATGGGCTTGCTTCAGTTGTGCAAGTTTAGCTTTGGTAGCTGCAAGTTCTTTTGCCAACTCATGCCCAGCTAACTTTGCTTGCAAAACTTTTATCTTTGTGTCCTTTGCCATCAGCTGTTCATTTTTCCGCTTTAGTGCTTGATTAATAACACGTTTTGGACACTTCAGTTGGCCTTTCAGATCACTTATTTTTGATGCATTCTTTTTTGCCAACTCAGCCTTTGATGCAGACACAAACTGCAGTCTTTGTCTCATCTGATGTTTCCTAGGGGTTAGCACTTCTGAAGAATAACGTGTTTGTGAACCCGAGGTCGATGGCATGGGCTCTACTGGGGTGGTGACTGCAGGAGCAGGAGTATTGGTGACGGGCATGGGAGGAGGAATTCCTTTAACTGCTTCGACATCAACATCATCTGCAGCAATGCCATGAGTGACTTGGACTTCAGGTTCAGGGATATCTGCTGTGAGAACACTAACATTAAACGCCTCACTGCAGATTGTAGTAAATGTTAGTAATTCCTTGGGATTAGATTTAAGACACCTGAATTTGTTCAAAGTCTTTGACACTAGACTTTTAATCCGAGAATCAAGTACACCTGGAAAATCTGTGGTGGGAAACCGAGACTGTAGCACCCTGATGGTCTGGGTTCGACTGCTTCCTGAGGATTCATAAATGTGGAGAATGTGACCATTCTTCAGCAATGATGCATCGTCAGGAAGAGAGGAGAAATGAGCCTCGAGATGGCTTCTCGCAGTGCCAGGCTTGTTGGAATCGGTCTTGAATCTCTTTTTAGGAGGCATCTGAAAGACAGTTACAAAAAATCATTAAGTAATGAAATGTCTAAACTTTTTTTCATTGATCATATTTTATTGTTTTGCTTGCTAAACCAATTTTTTTGCAATATTGCATTATTTAAAGTTATGCTTATCATCATCGTTCATTCTCTTCATTGATATTTGACCACCAAATTAAGACTAGTTTACAAAGAACGCCACTGTCCAATCAGATGATACTATTTCGGTCACGTGACCTAAACCGGCTGCTAGCATCAAAAATTATGACAGAACCCGACTAACATCAAAAATCATCGACAATAGCTAATGCTCAACAGGGAAAAAAACATGGTATATTGTATCTAAAGATGTTAATTATGTCATATGGGTACAACGCATTTACGATACATTATTTAAGCATTTTTCACAATTCAGGGTCTGCCATTTTTTGATTAGCCGGCTGAACATCATTCAACATGGGTCAGATTCGCGGCTTCAAAACACACCTTCTACTCTTCAGTACGTATTAAAACTTCGTCACAAACTATATTAAGCAATATTCTAATATCCTATATACCTTTCGATACATCCAGAAGGTTCGATCACAGGTTTGAAGAGGGTTGAACGCGAGCCAAAATGTCAGACGTGATAAAGTTGATCAAATACGCAAATGAAGTGAAAAATGCGGGAACAAGGTTGAAGAGGGGGGGTTTACTCACGTCATATCAAAGAATCACTGGGACTTACCTCCTCTAAGCCAATGAAGTCGCCGATTTCTGGGAGTAGCGCCATAGCCCCTGCGATCCTCGCGCACAGGTGACAGTGGAGAAAATTGCCGCTGCTGACGTTTCCAAGTGCCTATAAATAGTAACAATTAGGGGTGGCACGGTTCACAAAACCCACGGTTCGGTTTGTATCACGGTTTTAGGGTCACGGTTTTCGGTTCTGTACGGTTCTTGTTATTTTTTCTTTTAATCTTTAACACTCCAGAAATGTACTTCAGCATATGATGTAGCCTATAGCTTAATTATCCACAATTTAGGATACAGTATTAAAAAAGTTATCATGTAATCATGCATAAACTGAATTTGACTTGACTTAAAGCACATTATTAAAATTATTAAACATTATTAATCCCAGAACAGTAATAAAATAAAAGTCTTGCCTTAACATAAATGCTAAAAGAATAGATCGCTTTAATCGCTATTACAGTTGGGTATGGGCACGAGGTCTTATTTATAAAACATACAAAAAGAGACGCATATAATGTTTAATCATTCGTTTTGTATTTGTCCGGTCCATGGGGTTAATTTAATTGGGGATCGTTAAAATGATAGATCACCTATCTTGATTAAGCCTGATTCAGTTCGTTATATTATATATATATATATATATATATATTAGGGGTGGAGCCGAACCCGAATACGGTATTCGGAAAGGCACAAATAACGTGTTTTTTACGAATACTTATTTCAAACATCCATCCATCCATCCATCATCTTCCGCTTGTCCGGGGTTCGGGTCGCGGGGGTAGCAGCTTCAGTAGAGGCACCCAGGCCTCCCTCTCCCCAGCTAACCCCACCAGCTCCTCGGGGGGGGGACACCGAGGCATTCCCAGGCCAGCCGAGAGATATAATCCCTCCAGCGAGTCCTGGGCCTGCCTCGGGGCCTCCTCCCTGTAGGACAGGCACGGAAAACCTCTCCGGGTAGCCGCCCAGGAGGCATCCGCACCAGATGTCCAAACCACCTCAACTGGCTCCTTTCGACGTGAAGAAGCAGCGGTTCTACTCCGAGGCCCTCCCGGATATCCGAACTTCTCACCCTATCCCTAAGGGAGAGCCCAGACACCCTGCGGAGAAACCTCATTTCGGCCGCTTGTATTCGCGATCTCGTTCTTTCGGTCATTACCCATAGCTCATGACCATAGGTGAGGGTAGGGACAAAGATGGACCAATAGATCGAGAGTTTGGCTTTTTGGCTCAGTTCTTTCTTAGCCACGACGGACCGGTTAAGCGCCTGCAGAACTGCAGACGCCGCTCCGATCCGTCTATCCAACTCCCGATCCCGCCTACCCTCACTCGTGAACAAGACCCCGAGATACTTAAACTCGTCCACTTGAGGCAGTACGTCTTCCCCAACCCGAAGAGGGCAAACCACCCGTTTCCGGCTGAGAACCATGGTCTCGGACTTGGAGGTGCTAATCCTCATCCCTGCCGCTTCGCACTCGGCTGCGAACTGCCCCAGTGCCTGCTGGAGATCCCCAGCAGATGAAGCCAACAGGACGACATCGTCTGCAAAAAGCAGCGAGGCAATCCTGAGGTCACCAAACTGGACACCCTCAACGCCTTGGCTGCGCCTAGAAATCCTGTCCATAAATATGATAAACAGGACCGATGACAAAGGGCAGCCCTGGCGGAGCCCAACACGCACCTGGAACACGTCCGACTTATTGCCGGCAATGCGGACCAAGCTTCTGCTCCGTTCGTACAGGGACCGGATCGCCCACAACAGTGGACCCCGGACCCCATACTCGCGAAGCACCCCCCACAGAGCACCTCGGGGAACCCGGTCGTAAGCCTTTTCCAAATCCACAAAACACATGTAGACTGGATAGGCAAACTCCCAGGCCCCCTCCAGTACCCCTGCAAGGGTATAAAGCTGGTCCAGTGTTCCACGACCAGGACGAAAACCGCATTGTTCCTCCTGAATCCGAGATTCGACTATCGATCTCACCCTCCTCTCCAGTACCCTGGAATAGACCTTCCCAGGGAGGCTGAGAAGTGTGATCCCCCTATAGTTGGAACACACCCTCCGGTCCCCTTTCTTAAATAAGGGGACCACCACCCCGGTCTGCCAATCCAGCGGCACTGTCCCTGACCTCCACGCACTGTTGAGAAGGCGTGTCAGCCACGACAGCCCCACAACATCTAGAGCCTTCAGGTACTCCGGGCGGACCTCGTCCACCCCCGGGGCCCGGCCACCACGGAGTTGTTTAACCGCCGCGGCCACCTCAGCCTCAGTGATGGGCAAGCCCCCCCCAGCACCCTCGGGCTCTACGCCCTCAGATGTCTCAAAGGCAGTATGCGTAGATGTATCGGAGGCAGGGTTGAGGAGGTCCTCAAAGTATTCCTTCCACCTCCAGATGATGTCCCCAGATGAGGTCAACAGCCCCCCCCCCCCACTATAAATAGTAGGAACCAGGAGCTGCTTCCCCCTCCTGATACTCCGTATGGTTTGCCAGAACCTTTTTGAGGCCGACCGAAAGTCACTTTCCATGGCCTCACCGAACTCCTCCCACGCCCGGGTTTTTGCTTCTGTGACCGCCCGAGCCGCGTTCCGCCTGGCCCGCCGGTACCCGTCAGCTGCCTCCAGAGACCCCCGGGCTAATAATTCCCGGTAAGCCTCCTTCTTCAGCTTCACGGCCCCCCTCACCTCTGGTGTCCACCATCGGGTACGGGGGTTACCGCCACGACAGGCACCGACCACCCTGCAGCCACAGCTCCGTACGGCCGCTTCCACAATGGAGGTCCGGAACAGTGTCCATTCGGACTCAATGTCCCCTACCTCCCCCGGCATGCAGTTGGAATTCTGCCGGAGGCACGAGTTAAAGCTCCAGCGAACAGGAGCCTCTGCCAGACGTTCCCAGCAGACCCTCACTATACGCTTGGGCCTACCAGGTCTGACCGGCTTCCTCCCCCGCCACCTGAGCCAACTCATCACCAGGTGGTGATCAGTTGACAGCTCTGCCCCTCTCTTTACCCGAGTGTCCAAGACAGAGGGCCGCAGATCAGTTGATACGATTATAAAATCGATCATCGACCTGTAGCCCCGGGCATGTTCGTACCATGTCCACTTATGGACACCCTTATGCTCGAACATGGTGTTCGTTATGGACAAACCATGCATTGCACAGAAGTCCAATAACTGAACACCACTCGGATTCAGATCAGGGAGGCCGTTCCTCCCAATCACCCCCTTCCAGGTCACACTGTCATTGCCCACGTGAGCGTTGAAGTCCCCCAGCAAAACGATGGAATCCCCCCGCGGCACACCAAATAGCATACCGCTAAGGGAATCCAAGAAGGCCGGGTACTCCGAACTGACATTCGGCGCATAAGCGCAGATGACAGTCAGAGACCTATCCCCGACCCGAAGGCGCAGGGAAACAGCCCTCTCGTTCACCGGGGTAAACTCCGATGTTAATGCACCGAGCTGTGGGGCCACCAATAGCCCTACCCCAGCCCGGCGTCGCTTACCCGCCGCAACTCCAGAGTAAAAGAGCGTCCAGCCCCTCTCCAGGAGATTGGTTCCAGAACCCAAGCTATGTGTTGAGGTGAGCCCGACTATATCTAGTCGATACCTCTTAACCTCACGCACAAGCTCAGGCTCCTTCCCCACCAGAGAGGTGACATTCCATGTCCCGAAAGCCAGTTTTGTCAGCCGGGGATCGGACCGCCAGGGCCTCCCTTGGCCGCCACCCAATCCACAATGCACCGAACCCCTGACATTCCCCTTGCGGGTGGTGGGCCCACCTGGGGACAGTCCCGTGTGCCTCTTTCGGGCTGTGCCCGGCCGGGCCCCACGGGCCAAGGCCCGGCCACCAGGCGCTCGCCAACGGGCCCCTCCCCCAGGCCTGGCTCCAGGGTGGGGCCCCGGTGACCCTAGTCCGGGCGAGGGAAACGGGACTTTGATATTGTACTTTTTCATAGGGTTCTTTCGGATTGCTCTTTGTCTGGCCCCTCCTCTGGGACCTTTTTGCCTTGGGAGACCCTACCAGGGGCTATTGCCCCCGACAACCTAGCCCCCAGGTTCACGGAGGCACGCAAACCCCTCCACCACGATAAGGTGGCAATCCAAGGAGGAGTTATTTCAAACAAACAAATACTTTTAAAATATTTTTAAAATATTTGTATTCGGGAGCAAGAAAAACTTCATATCAAAAAGCTGCGTTTCCTCATGAGACCGCAGTGCATGCCCGGGTGAGTGAGTGATGATCAGGAGTCGGGGGGGAGTAAAAGAGGCGACTGACACAGGCTGCTCCACACAGCAACATAGAAGGCTCGGCTGAGCGAAAAAAGACTTAACTGCATCACTGTTTTTGTTGAATAGATTTTTGTACCTTAACTTAGTTCCGGAGGCAGTTTATAACTTTCGGGAAGCGGAGTTTCATCGGGAGATTATTCCATTACGTTGCATTATTGACGTCTGCAGTCGGGTGCTCTCATGTTCGCTCTACCTGTTTACGTAGCTCCGCTTACGTAGCTCCGCTTCGCGTCGGGTCCTGATCACACTGTCGGGGCTTATTTCTGCGATAACTACTGGCTGCCTGTACATTATCCCTCACTTAGCATAGCCTCCCGTCACTAATTAACTTAGCTGAAACTCCCCACATGGATTTGGGCAGCCAAATAGAAAAGAGTGTGGCTGCTGCTGAGCCATCTCTTGGTCCTCCACCAGCCAAAAAAACTTGCTCAAGTTCTGTGTGGAAGCATTTTACAGTCAGTGCTACAGATAAAACCAAAGTGATATGTAATGTGTGCAAAGGTCAAATCAGCAGAGGCAGAGATATCAAACATCTGTCAACATCTGCTATGCATAATCACATGCACTTAAAGCATCCTCTCCTGGTACTGTCTGCCAACCCCCCCACAAGCACCAATTCCCCCACCAGCACCAATTCATCATCACAACCATGTTCTGCCAAACCCTCCACAAGCAACAATCATCATCACAGCCATGTTCTGCCCCTGCAAGTCAGTTTCAATCACCTATATTAGCTGCATTTAATGCAAAACAGGCTTATCCACCCAACCACCCCACTGCAAAGCAAATAACAAACACAGTGGGAGAAATGATTTGCCTTGACCTGATGCCCTACTCAGTAGTGGAGAATAAAGGTTTTCGCAAGCTTCTCAATGTGGTTGCACCTCGATACCAACTACCATCTCGTTGGCATTTCTCTCGCACAGTTATACCACAACTTTACCAAGATGTGAAAACAAAAGTAAAAGAAGCTCTCTCAAAAATTGAAGGGAAATTTGTGCACTGCACGTCTGACATCTGGACGAGCAAATTTTCCACAAATGCATATCTTTCTCTCACTGGCCACTGGATAGAATGCAAACAGAGTCCACAAGGAATAGATGAACATAAACGTGTGACAGCACTTCTCAAGATGGAGGTTCTTAATGAAGATCACACAGCAGCCAACATTCTACATCACCTCCAGGCTGTTGTGAAACAATGGCAAGATGATGTTGGAGCGACATTTTCTGTTGAGTATTTTGTCACAGAGTGCCGGAGAGTGACCAATGTGATATTGATTGCTCGCAAGATCACTGGGTTTGTACACAGATCAAGCAAAGCTGTGAACAAACTTCACAAAATCCAGGAAGAGCTTGGCCTTCCCAAGAACACTTTGGTGCATGATGTGTCAACCAGGTGGAATTCCTCCTTCCACATGCTCCAGCGGCTGTTGGAGCAGAGACGACCACTGACTACCATGAGTGCAGAGATGGATCTGGGAGGTGTAATGTCACACCATCAATGGGAACTTGTGCAGGCCATTGTGAAAATACTACAACCATTTGAGGAGGCAACACGCACTGTGTGTGAGGATGTGGCTTCTCTGTCTTCTGTTATCCCTTGTGTGCAGGCTCTCAAGACTGCATTAACAAACTTAAAGGTGGATGGAGATGTACAGGCTCTTCCAGAGGCACTTAAAATGGTGACCACATTGCAGTCTCAGTTGGCTCAGCGCTTCCAGGCTGTCTTTGATGACTCCTCGGGTCATTACTTTAAAGCCACCCTACTGGATCCCCGATTTAAGAGCTTGCCCATGTCACTACTTAGTACATCAGAGTTTGACAAGCTCAAGGCAGATGTGGCTGCAGAGGTGGATGCAGAACTCCAAGCGGATGATGTTTCTGGGGTACCTGAAGCTGCCAGTTCATCCTCAGTTGAGCGTGAGACCAGTGGGCAAAAAAGCCTCTTTTGGGGGGCAATGCACAATCTTGCTAAACCAAAAGCCAAATCTGCCTCATCTGGTGCTATGACCTCCCTCAAGATAGTTGAGAGCTACTTAGCTGAGGACAGCACTGAATCACTGACCTCAGATCCTGCAGTGACCTTCTGGTCAAAAATGATGCAGCCACAGCCAGCTCTGGCTCATGTGGCAATGAAATATCTCACCTGCCCCCCAACAAGTGTCTCCTCTGAGAGGATCTTTAGCACAGCAGGAGATATTGTGTCCCCACATCGCTCCAGACTGCTCCCCTCACATGTGGAGGAGCTTGTGTTCACAAAATACAACATGGAGAAATTTAACTGAGAGTATGTTGGCAGAAGATATCTTCTTCCAAGTGAAATATGGTTAAGTTATGGTTAAGATAAAACATAAAAAAAAAAAATAATTAAAAAACATAAAAAAAACCTGTTTTGCGTCTGTTTTTTGGCAGACAGTTGACAATAGCAGGGCTGCATCTTTTAGTTTGTAACAGTATTATATAGAATATAACTTTTGTTCTGCCAGATCTCCCAGTCAGGGGTTGATAAAGTTTAGTTCTTGGAATTCTGTGCATTAGAAAGAAGTTCTTTCAGAAGAAGAACAGTTCTTTGAAGTATTATTTGTTTTTATTCTGTCTGTTCAGCGTCCTCCAACAAGGACGGGCGGTGGTGGGGTTCATAATAAAGGGCGTAACTTTGGCTGGAACATTGGGGGGGTTGAGGTCTCCACCCATTATGGGGGAAACATGATTATTGGGTGGGTTATATTGGCTGGATCTGATTATTGGGGGGGTTATGACCCCCCCTGAAAATTACGTACCTGTTCATAATGTTCACAATGGTATTTTATTAGTTGTTGATTTAACCATGGATGAGGTAATGGCTGTTATGTTATTTTCTTTTCAATGACGTTCCTTGTTACATGTTCATTGCTGGATTTATGGAAAAACATCAACCAATATTGCATATCCATAATTATTATAATGGATATAATTAAAGAATACATACACTATAACGTAAATTAGAAGTCTAATGCAAAAAACTGGATTTTTATGCCTATTTTGAATTTTACTCAAATACAAATACAAATAGTTTTCCCCCCTCAACAAATACAAATACAGATACAAATACCGGCTGCTTTGCACATCCCTAATATTATATATATATATATATATATATATATATATATATATATATATATATATATATATGAAAAATTGGTATTAATTATATTTAATGTTCTTGAGTAATCGATAAAATCAGTTTCTGTGTATGTACAAGACATCAATCTGTAATAGTGCAAAATATGTCCAGTTGATATGTCTAGTATGATCATCTGGCAATAGCCTGTAGGTCTGTGTGGTCAGACACTGTGCAATAAACAGAATTTTTAGGAACATGGTAAATGTTCACATTGCAGCATGGAAGCAGGCTCACTGTTACAACGCTGACCGGGGAAGCAGAGGCGAGGAGACCTAGGATCGGGGGAATGCGGGGTTTAATGAGCAAAAGGAACACAGACGAGCGGTAAAGCAGAATTACAATATAATGACCGGACTGGAGAAAGAAACGGAAACGCGGACTAAATACAATGGAGTAATGACAAATTTGACAACAATCAGGAACAGGTGGTAAACACGGGGAATCCACACAGGGTTAACGAGGAGGCGTGGCACACGGAAAGAGCAGACGATCGAGGCATGACACTCACTGGAGTGCTTTGTCACAGATAACTTAATTTTCTTTAACAAAGTGCCTAACCGCACATTAAATAAAGTCACACAACAAAGGTGCACAACAGTGTTCAGATGTTGTGCTATCGGTTGGCTGAAATTTAAACGTTTTCTTCAGAGACAGGGTGGTAACGCCGAAAACACGAACTAAACGCAGCAAACGAAAGGTTACCGGAAATTACTTAGCTGGCTGAACTTTTACCGGAACTACGTCACACCGCTCTGTGCATATAGCCTATTCTTTCGCGCGAAAGGGAAACACACTGACGTCACATACGGGGCACGAGGCTACATTGCGCATGTCATGAACCGTCGAACCGTGCGACGCATGCATGCTCCGAACCGAGACAAGCGAACCGAACGGTTCGGTTTTTTTTCATGAACCATGCCATCCCTAGTAACAATTATACATTATAGTTAAACAAGAACGAAAAGAACAAGAACATGAACACACACATGAATTATTTCTGTCAACGGGCTCATTTCCTATATCCCCCACCCCCAGCTCTTCCTGGAGCATGCTTTACAGTAGGTGTTCAGCCATTGCTGCCTCAATCTCGGAGTCTGTTGCATTTGCGCTCCAACTTTTTACTGCATCTGAGGGAATTGAATATATATAAAAAAAAAAATAAAAAAAAAGGGCAAAATTGTCTTTATGATCCTACAACGACATTAAAAATACATCTTGGAACAACATTATCAGTTTCATTAACAAAACATTAGAAAAAAGTAATCAACATGCATTACACGACATTTTTCTGTTGAATAATCTTTGGTTAATAAAAGATGTTCTGCATTAAATGTGTGCTAGGTGAATGAAAAAATAGCATGTCCCCTCCTTCCCCTTTAAAACCACTGTGGTTGAGCAAGTTCCATAAGTAGGTGTGTAACTGTGTGAAAATAAACACACAGAAAAAAATATAAAGTACAGATATTTTATGGGTTCCACTGAAATAAAGGTAGCTGATTACGAGAAAAAGATCTCGGTATGTATGTTGATGCTTCCATGTCCCCCTCTCGCCAGTGTGGGGAAGCAATAAAAAAGGCGAACAGAATGTTGGGTTATATCTCTAGATGTGTGGAGTTTAAGTCAAGGGAGGTGATGTTACACTTATATAATTCCTTGGTAAGACCCCACCTAGAATACTGTGTGCAGGTTTGGTCACCATACCTCAAGAAGGACATTGCTGCCTTAGAAAAGGTGCAACGAAGAGCTACGAGAATGATTCCTGGTCTTAGAGGAATGTCTTATGAGGAGAAGTTAGCGGAACTGAATCTGTTCAGCCTTGAGCAAAGGAGACTAAGGGGGGATATGATTCAGGTCTATAAGATTCTAACAGGTCTGGATGCTGTTCAGCCAAATGACTATTTCAATATTAGTCTAAATACTAGAACTCGTGGCCATAAGTGGAAATTAGCGGGAGAACATTTTAAAACAAAATTTGAGGAAGCACTTCTTTACACAGCGTGTAGTTAGAGTATGGAATAGTCTTCCTGCTAGTGTAGTGGAAGCTGAAACCCTGGGTTCCTTTAAATCAGAGCTAGATAAGATTTTAACAACTCTGAGCTATTAGTTAACTTCTCCCCAAACGAGCTTGATGGGCCGAATGGCCTCCTCTTGTTTGTAAATTTCTTATGTTCTTATGTAGGACATTTCTGTGGTCTTTAAGACAATATTCCTTGAATAGATAAAAGGTACCAATAAAAATTCAAAAAAAAAAAAAAAAAAAGTACAAAATTTCACGTCATAAAAGGCCAAAATTACCTTGAATTATATTGAATATGATTGTATCTCTAAATGGCTTCTTTTGCAGTTGGCCACCACCCCTCATGTTGAATTTTGCCATTAAGGCATTCGACATGATTCTGTGAAAGAAATTACTCAGGATTACTTCACCATCAGGAATTTACATGTAAGGTCAATATTACAATTATTGTAGTTGTAATATTATCAGCATGTTACTTGCATGCAATGTTAAATCATACACTTTAACAACCACTCATCTGTCAGGTAACAAGTTCCCTGAACTATGTTCTTATCCATATCCACATTTTTTTCAGACAACTAATTAGTCAGTAATGGCTTACACTGAAATTATGTTTTGATTTTTTGGTTTTCAGTCTGGCAGACTAAGTCAGTAGACATCTAAAACCTTCTGAACTAGAAAATAGGCATGTATGTGAGGAGATATAATGTGTGAAAGATTAAATCTGTAATAAAAAAAAATAATAATACCCAAAGCTGGGTTTCTTATTTTGGCCAGAATATACATTTACATATACATTTTATTTCTGAATTATGCAGCAATACAAACAATGCAAGGTAAAATACATACCTGTTCATGACTTTATTGACACAGTCCCTGAGAGAAGATCCCCCAACTCTGGACAGTTGCTGAACCTAAATGTGACATCACAATCTGTAATATGATATTTAAAAAAGGGCACATTCCTTTTGTCACATTTAAAACTTACGCAGATCGACTTCTTCTCATCTTTCATTGACGCTTCAAAGGATTTCAGCTCACTCTCCGAATCCAGTCTCTTTATTGATGAGGATGTATTTCCAGGGTCCACAATAGCAGCTACCCGCTGAAGTTCCTCTTTTATGTCAAATAACATCTCAAAGACCTTCCTTTGGAACCCTGGGGAAAAAAAAAACAGTACATTAATATGTTCACAAACCTCTACACATTACTACTTAAATTTCTGAATGTGACACTGTGTTTATGCAGCACATTAGGCATGGCAGCAAAAGCACTGGTATCATCACTGTCATTCGATACTTCGTTAGCAACAAATACTTGCAGTTCTAACAAACATTGACAGCAAATTGAATGCGTATTGACTTAGCTTTATTCTGTATTTTATTTTACTGGCTAGGCTTTTAAACACACCACATACTGTATATATAATATCTTACTTGCAGTTGACATGCGGTAAGTGCTTCTTGCGGGTCTGGTGCCACCTATTACAAAATTAAAACATTGTAAAACCAAATTTTGATAGGATAAGCTCATGGCTGGAACAGACCATTGAAAATTTAGGATTTGTAGGCATTAAGAAAAACTAAAAATTATTTAGCATCAGAAGCACATACGTCTCATAGTGTCGCTGGTTAACCTTGGGTATGGATTACCACCTTGATAATGAACACGATCATGAAGCCTGTTATCACCTGTGTAGAAAATACAACAAAACAAAGTTTATATACATTTTGCTTTTTCATCTCAAAATATCTAAAAGGCTTTAAAATTGTCCCTACACTTGCACCATCAAAACCTGCAATAATCAGACCTTATTCTAGAACGTAGATTATTTTCATGAGACTCTTGAGGTGAATTCTAAATTAAATATTAACATTTTTGCTTATTGGATTTGTGTTAAACCCGAAAAATATAGAAATACGACCACCGGGTGTCCTCCTGTTTGTATTACCATGTGTTTACTGCTTCCTCTACAATGACAAGGGGAATGATCATCTGAAAGCTTCAAGTTCTCATGTACTACTTACAATGACGATGGATTCATGACCCAAATCTAACCTTGCAGCACCAATAAAATGTCAGTAACAATGTAAACTAAAAGGGTCACCTAGACATTCAAAATAAGAACTTATACTTCACATATTTATAGATGCTGGAGCTGCCATTTCAGGGCAACATGGAGTTCTTCTAATAATTTTTTCTGTACTTGACAAGACTTTGTTTGTCTTGCCCTGTTACAGGGCAAAAAAGAAAAAAAGAATTCTGTAGTTGTACATGAGTACAGTAGATCTAAAATAAAGCACCTACGGTTTAACATCTGTGAAGATTCAGGGCTTCTGTGTTGATCATGTCGACCTCGACTGGTGTTATGTTGTGAATACCCTGTTGGAAAAATTAAAAGTAGTAATTGAAAAAGGACCATTTTATCTAAGGAATATTGAATATGTTTATAAAAAGCCTTGCAACAACTTCCCTTAAATATACAGAAGTACACTATAAAAATTTCAAGACACAGGGACATACTTCTGGGGGTGACCAGCAACGTGCTATGAGTTGTGGGCCTTTGCCTCCGTCTTATTTGGAGATCCAGCGGGCTCTGAGCAGGCTGTCCTTCAAGGAAATATTACGTAGTACGTGTTAGTTTTGGAGCATTTCACTGTCCAATTGTACTGTAACATGCTATGATTTTTTTTTCTTTGGTTGTTAGTCTTTCTATCTGAAATCAAAGCAAACAAACTATCTAATCTTGAATGCCTGCTAAATGAAGTGTTAAAAATACTGAAATTTGTCAAAAGAAAGGTGACATTTCCTCCATAATGACTCAAAAAAAAAAAAAAAAGTTGTAATACATTTACAGTTATTTTTGATGGCTAATCTGTTCTTTCCTCCAGGAAGTGTAACAGCCTAGCTGTTGATTAAAACATTCAAGAAAAAGTGATGCTTTTTGACAGTTATAGTGATGTGTTAAATTAGCAAATAACTTTTAGATATCACGTACTTTGTACTGGAGAAGGCGTTAATGGTGGCAGGTTTCTCCTTGTAGGTGTGATATGAACATCCACTGGGAATACACAGAGAAACAATAATTATGGTTCAATAAGTATTGGGAGGACACATTCCTTTTTGAAAGCATGACTCCTTTTTGTATATATTACAAAAAGCTATCTAAAACTTACAACTTAATCTAGTGTTGAACAGGTCAGGGGTCGGGCACGTTTCATCCAAGTGTCTTGTGCACAAATCTGGACCTTTAGCACAAAGAAGGACAAATGACAAATTAGAACATGAACAAATCTGTAGACAGTTTAAAGTATATCTCTACATAAGTCATGGCACTTTACCTTTTGTTTTACTCTGGGAAGAATGTGCAAAGCCTCCATATGATGTGTGTTGCCCCACAACTGTAAATAAAATAAAATTGTAATTAATGATATTCTTCTCCCCTCTCCAAAATAAAAACTCCAATTTGTTCAATCAGATAAGCATATTTTCAAACTGAGCCCATTACAGTACCTTGCTGGGTTTTCTGATATTTTGGAGGAGGATCTGGATAGGACACAGTCCTTCCAACAGCTTTTTTATTTGTATTCCCGTCAGGTTCTGCTTTTCCTTTGTACAAAAACAAAGTACATTAATCCAAAATTTATGCTGAGCTTTTAATACTGAACAGTATTTGAAAAGTAACATTAACTATTAAACTGAACTCTTACGCAACTTTTACAGTGAAGCTCTAAAGCAATTCTAATCAATTTCTCATAATCCCTAATTTAACATATGTGCAATGATTCCCCCCCCATGTAAACCTACAAAAGTCTTAGGGCGAAGTGGTTAAGTCAAAGGAATTATTTTAAAATAAGGCCACAGACTTACAGTAGCATAATTAATAAAATTAGGCAACTCACTTTTTTGGGCTGGCAGGATACTCTGACTGAGCTCTGTCAACTCAATATCAGTCACGTCACTTTCAAGGTCTGCCTCTACATCAAATAAAACAAATAAATTAGTGAAACAGTTTGAGGTTCATATATGACAGACATTGCATGACTTTATAAGGCAATTATAATCTGAAGCTGCTTTGAAGCATGAAATAATAATGTACCATTAACAAAGTCATCAAAGATTTTCCTCTTTCTGGTCCTTTTTACCTCTCTGTGATGGTCCATTACCTAAAAAAAAAAAAAAAAAAACACAACTGGAGAGTTTAACTTTCAGGACACTAAATTTTGTCTAAATATTTCAAAAGCTGAAAAGCAACTGGGCATTAATTTGCATCATACAGGTTAGTAATTGTTTATACAAAAGTATATTAATTATTTTATTAAATGTGTGTGTGTGTGTGTGTGATACCCAAGTCAGATAATTCTGACCACTGTTAAACCACCAGGTGGATTTACTGTACATAGTCACTAATTGCTTTTTGAGGTGCCTTTCCAAACCCAACTGAAGCACCAGTGAAAGAATTATTAAAAGGTTAGTTAAGAAATCAAAAGTAAACATTACCAAATGTAGTTATTCTGGTTTGTGCAGCTGAGGGAATATAGCATAACCCTGTTTGTAAGGGAGACACACAGCTTTTTTGTAGACACTTGCTCTGTTTGTCAGCATTCGCTTTGCTGTTGTCAAGTCACTGCTGACAAACATGATGTTGAAGAGCTTTGAGTTGCATGGCTTTTCAAAGATACTGTCACAGTCGGTTTCCCCGATCACATCCATCCTTAGTGTTCCATCACTTCTTTTCTCTCGAATAAATCCCACTGCATTATCCATCAAGAGCACACAGTTGTCAGGCATCTTTGATGTTATTTTAGTTGTACTTTGGTATCGTCTAGCATTTGTTTCAGTACATTGTCTTTCAGCAAGTCTTTTAGTGACTTGGACCAATGGTTGTTTCCCGCTTCTCACCATTTTTTTGATAACCTGTAAGTGGTTCTCAAATGGAAAACATGATATATGGTTCAAAGAGCAGTGAAAGTTCACAGCATCATCTGACAAGTGTTTAATTGAATGAATGTTTTATGTTGGAAAAGTGGGTCCATAAAAATCCACAAAGTGCTCCAGAATGCTGTGTGCATAACCTAGATAAGACTCTCTCTTCCCTTCTGCTTCATCCAAAAGAATGTTCATACCAACACTCAGACAAAGAAAGTGATGGTACTGGTCATCGGGAAGCACATCCTTTAAGATTAATGGTCCTGTGTAGAGCATGAAGTGATGTAGCTCAGTAGCTTTCTACCTGTCCAAGTCTTCCATGCTTCTTGGTTGCCTTGAAAACTCTGCGGGCAAAGCTCCCTTCAACGGACCTAAGTTAAGTTCTACTTGCTCTCTCTGAGCCTTACTTAGTCGACAGATATTTGGACCACGCCACAAGTATGTCAGCAGCCTTTTCATGGCTCCAAGACATACTAGGTGCATGTAGTCAAGGGCGAATTGTTTCACACACAAAATACCAGCTTTAACAAGAGGTGATATTTGTTTTTGATGGTCAGGGTATCCAGCTTGGTTGAAAACATCATCTCTTCTTTTTTCAGCAGGCCCCTGTCAAGTAAACTACCCTCCCCTCAATCTTTTGTGCTACTGCAACACATCGCTCGCATCCATGCAGACTATTGTGACCTTTAATACATTTCAGAAATGACCTGGCTTGTGCATCACAAATGATCGCCTTTACTGTAATTGTGTGAACCGAATTCTTGAATGAAATGCCATTTTGAATGAGTTGTTGCAATTCCTCCAAGACATCTTGTAAAAAATCCTCAACAGAGTCAGGTTTGCTGGACCCATGATACAGTGCCACAATAAATGGCTGACAGTTCTGAATTTGACCAAGAATAGGCCAGAAACACATTTTACTGGATTTAAATAATGGTATGCCATCCACATTAAAGCACAGTTCAACTTTCCCTGGCAGTGTCTCTTTTGAAAAGTGCTCAAGAACATAACGCTCAATACCATAATAAATACAGTATACTGTCCATTGCATTTATTTTGAACTGGCACTCCTTGTGGAGTTTCAAGAAGAGCTCTAGCGTCTTTGGGAAGTCTATAGCCATGACGTCTGAGCACATCCAGAAGCTCATTTAATGCCTTGTGGGTCTGGTTTGTAGCAGTAGCCCAACTAGCCAAGTCCTTGTGAAGAGATGGTGTTTCAACAATTGAACGTGAAGCCTCATCCAACTGCTCAGACTCAGTTTCAGTAGAATCAGTATCATAATTGTATTCTTCTTCATGTCTAATTAACACCACTGCTGTGTTAACAGAAGAACTACAGGCCACCATAGGATGTATTTCGTCGTGTGTTGATCCCTCCCTCTCCCGCCAAGGCTGGCTCCACTGACCCCTCAGAATCTGAGCTGCCATATTCCACTAAGGAATCAACCTTTGCCCTTCGTCGTCTCCACTTCCTCTGGTACTCAGAGGACATGTTTAGCAAATCTAAAATTACAAAATTATTTTAAAGTAGTTACTGAAAACATCCATGTTAAAATTCATTTACAGACGCCAGCCCATGTTATTCTTGAGCTCTTCCTACATTTTGCTCAACATTTCACAGTCTCTTTCAGGTAGGGCTGCAACTAACGACTATTTTGATAGTCGACTAGTCATCGACTATTAAAACGATTAGTCGACTAATCGGATTCTAAATTGCATAATTATAAAATGGCTCCTATTTAGCTACCAGCTTTTACATTTAGCATGAGGTTATTGTTCGACATCAATGCCGCAAAACAACACATGTAAAATGGGAAAGAGCTGTAGTGCGATTGATTGTGCAAATAGATTTAACACAAAATGGGAGGTTTCTTTTTAGAGATTGCCAAAAACTAAATAAGTAAGTATAGGATGTGGATTGGTCACACATGGCTGATACCCGATCCGTCAAATAGGTCTGGATCGGCACCGATCCGAATTTCTGATACAATATTTGTTATAATCAGGGCTGCATATAACTGGTACGCAAGTACGCATTCATCTTTTATAAGCGATACGTGTGGCAATCTTTTGCTGTGACAGTGCAAATACGTATTTTATGTGCATTTGTGCTGATATGACAAGAAATTATCATGCATTTTAACCTGTATATGCTAATTCGTACTTCATTTGCGGTATAGGGGTTAAAATGCACGGTAATTTCTTGTCATATCAGCTATTTATATAGCCTATGTTTACAAATAAAAACTCATTTTAAAGCAGGCTGAAAAATCCCAAGATCCTGACCCAAAATACGGGAAATTTAGAGCAGCTTCCCATTGCCATTCCTCTGTTAACAGCAAGAAAACGGATTAAACTGCTGTTATTTATTTTTAAGGGAGCATAAGCTGTCGCAGCACTTGCGACATTGGAGCCACTGTACTGAATCTTGAGCTTCAGAGTTTTGGCTTCTTTATTTAAGCAATGGGTTTTCTACACTGTTTTCTGACCTTTATTAGCTAAATTTTTTGCGAATGAGACTTCATGACACACCGAAAATACGTTCTATCCTGATCTTTTTTGAAAATGTAAAATATACTACTACTAGCCTATTATTATGCCCTATTATTATTGTTGTTGTTATTATTATTATTGATACGCCACACAAGAAGTCCGTGCTATCCACCCTTTTGTAGATCTCGTCTTTGTTTTCAGACATAAAAGCCTTTGAGACTTTAGAGCGTTTAATATGCGACGATGCCTGATTTGTGGCCACCATTCTTCTACAGTACCTGTTGCTGAATGCTATTGCGCAAGAGCGAATCTCACCTGTGTGGTGTATTGGTGCAGTCTATTGGAAAGCGGTACTATTGCACAAGTATAAAGGAAGGAAAACGTCTCACTCCGTTTAAAAATACGTCTGGCGACAATTATCGACAATCAAATTCGTCGGCGACTATTTTTATTGTCGATTTTTGTCGACAATGTCGAATAATCGTTGCACCCCTACGTTCAGGTAATTTACTTTTTGAAAAATCTCAAAAGGCTACATTGAACAGTAAAACTTACTGGATAATTAAAACATACTGGTATGCTATTATCGACTGCATTTCATAGCTACTACAATATTTACCATTTGCTTGGGTTTAAAATTTTTTTTTTCTTTTTACTTTATTTAAAAGATCTTTCACTAAACATCTCGCTTTAAAGTCATTTAAGCACTTACAACAGCACTTCTTGCCCTACCAAACGCACTACTGATTTGCCCTCCCCCACTCCAATCTTATCTGAAATGATATCTTCCAGCTTCTGATTGACTGAACACACCTGATCCAGGTAACCAGCAGTGGGTAGGGCAGGGATAATTAGAAAACAATTAGGCCAGGTGTCCTTGAGGACCAGGGTTGGGAACCCCATATCTATTACACCATGTTCTTGCAGTAGCATGAAACTGCTCTGCTCATTTGTAATTATTTTTTAAGGCAGTGAAAATCCAATGACAAAATCCAGCAAACTTAACATTTTGGGGACTTGGTCATTTTGCTATCAGTTTTCCACGAAGAAGTTTGCTCAACTGCATAAAATAGCTCAACTTAAGTGTAGAGACCGCATGGGGCTTTATACAGTACCTGCGAACTCATGCTAACAGAGTTTGTTTTTAGGAGCAGCCTAACGTTAACACTACTAACTTTTAGCCTGCTAGTTAATTTTAGCTAAACTCAAACTACATTTTAGTTCCTTCGTGTCAAACGTAAAATTTATAAGACAATACAAAACAGTAGTTTTTTGATATAGATATATTAACTTTCACCCTCCTCTCTTGTCAGTAAATAAGACTCGTGAAATTGCGTCTCTCTCTCTCTCTCTCTCTCTCGGAATATCGCGAGACTGCCAACTAGTGGCGGCACTGTTTCCAAATTCAAATTAAAAAACTTTATGCATCTACATGGGGAAATAAAACGCACGCAGAGTAAAGCGAGTAAACTTTTTTTTTTTTTTATTTGACAATCCACAACCAATTCGGACTTTAAAATGGTAACCAGATATATACCTGTTCATATGTAAATGCATAAATTTAATAAAAATAAAATAATTTTTTAATATTCAAAAACACATGCCAAATGCAGAGGCTTCACAATCACAGAGCACTTTGTGAATAATTTGTCATAAAACAATATGTAAATAAACATTATTGTGCATTTCATTAAAAAAATATATCCTTCTCCCCCCCACAATGAGTCTTGCTTGAATAGACGTGTAAAGGACGTCAGTGGCCGTCTTTTCACAACCTCTTAAAAACTACTCGGGCACTTACTTTTTATTACAGTATTAACCAAGGTGTAAGCACAATCGCATTTGCATGTTTCGTGCTCAATTTCACAGTGGATTTAATAAAGGATCATGATGGACTGTAAATGCACGTGTAAAGGACGTCACATAGTGGACCTTTGTTCACACATGCACTCACTATTAAAATGCACTTAGCTAAAACTCAAAGTGACAGCTATACATGCAACCCCAGACAACTGTAGACATGTACTGTACAAATGTATCTGAATGCATTTTTAGGCAATGTTCTGTGTCACATATTTTTACCGATTCATGCAGTCTTACCTCGACTGTTTTTGGCCGGGGACACAACGTCGCCGTCGGACCAATGTTTGCTGGGAAGACTTCAATGACCAGACTGGAGGAAACATACCTAACGCACACTTAAATACATTGGACTAATGACAACAATCAGAAACAGCTGGTAAACACTGGGAATCCACACGGGGTTAACGAGGGGGCGTGGCATACGGAAGGAGCGGACGATCGTAGTGTGACACTGTTACAGTGTTACAGTCACTGGTGTTACACTGTATCTGTGACCACAGTGACTAATGTTAATGTCGTGAATGATCAGACCACTTAAAAGCTAAATAATATGGAAATTATATGTTTGTTCAAATCTCGACTTCTATAATGGAAATTGTCCATGTTTTAGCTATTAATTAGGGATCCGTCGCTAAAACCGCTTTCTATAGCCCCTTATATACAGTATGTTGTATATTTTTGTACGTGTTATAACACAGTTTTCATTTAAGCTAACAATCAGCCACTTAACCATGACTTAAGCGATTTGCATTTGATCAGAAACACAGCCATGCGATCCACCCTTCGTCGTAATTCAGGTGTGTTGGGCGTGTTCCAGCTCCAGGTGTAAACTGAAAGTAAAAGTATGGCCAGAAAATGGAATTTCGTGTAGGGATGTAACTGCGTTAATAAAAGCGCATATAGTCTGTTTATAAAAACGAAAATATACAGCAAAATTTGTTCTTGTCTTATAGAAACAGTTCTTTGTACAAGACTAAAGGTGGCGATGCAGATCAATACTTTCAGTGCTATTTTGATGGTGTTGAAGTTTGTCATTAACTCTGATGGTATGTACATTTTGAAGACAGTTTTACGTGTCTGGTAACTCGTATAATAATGTTGAAGAAATTTAATTGAGTTGTTCTTGTTTTGGGTGTACTAATTATTATACAAATATTTACTTACCAAACTGCGTTGCAATGTATGTTCTGCGCTTATTATTTAATGCTTATGAAGTGATTTTATATCTCTTATCCCTGTGGTAGGTTTCCTGCTACACGGCTCTGCTGGTCCTCTAACAGCCCGGCTGGGAGGAGCTGTACTGCTGCCCTGCTTTGTGGACAGACCCCTGCCTTTGGAGGAGCTGGAGGTGGACTGGAGAAGGACTGATTCAGACACCATTGTGCACCTATTCCAGGGGGGTCAGAGCAGACCTGAATCACAGGGGGACGCCTACAGGGGTAAAGTGATATTATTCTTTCCATTTTTATTTATATTAATTTTTACCTATATGGTAGTTCAAGTGCGGTAATGTCCGGCATTATATGCGCTGAATTTGTAACAATTATTAAAATCACGCACAAATCACGAGATTCCGCCACGAATGTCAGGCCATTTACTATGGAAAAATTACCTCAGCTCAGGGTCCACTGTGATGCCCCTGTCACTCTCCTGCACCCTGTCTTCTCTCACCAACAATAAATGCCAGGTCTACCCCCCTTTTACGGGCTTTTTAAGCATTATGTTGTCCTTACGGCAAACACAGTTGGATGAGAATTGCAGGGTTGCCAACTTTGGTTAGCTGGCTGGAATGAGATTTTCAGGTCGAGACAAGTCTGCACACACATGCACACGCATTTACTTGCATGTAAAACTGCCCCACCGCTTTTAATGTAAAGTAGCTAATTTTAGGTTTACAATGGAATAATAGATTTGCTGTAAGATTTATTAAGTGAGAGTCCTGCGTGATTCTGAAAGTTTGCGCGTGACAGTTGGCAACCCTGGAATTGTGAATGCTATTACTGTAACTAACCATGCAGGCTACTGTATTTGCAGCTTGTACAGGCAAATAACAAGACAATCTTTATAAAACTTATCGACAAGAAACTATTACATTCCACCATTTGAGATAGTCTTTTGGTAATTATACCCGTTGGTTATAATGAGCTAAGTTAACAGACAAAGCCGTTCAGTGTGTTTCCACTCGCCGCTCTGTATGTTCCCAGATAGCAAAATCTTTCTGGCCCAGATGTGCCCCACATCCGCATGCTATCTGGGTTGGCAACTTGTCTCTTCGCTCGACGAGGCTGAAGTTGGCTCCATATTCTCCTTATTCGGATTTTCCGGTCCACCTTACAGTAAATGCTGCGCAGCCGAATGCAATGATGCGATTGCGCCTGTAGGGGGACTCATTTAGCGAAGCTTACCTTCAGAACTTCATTTGGCTTTCGATCCGTATTAACTGAACACGATTCTGCTGACCTGTTACCACTTTGAAGCAGGGACGGATTATGGGTTGTGTGGGCCCCTGGGCAAAACGTTCGCGAGCCCCCCCCCCCTCAAAAAACAAAAAAAAACAAAAAAAACGCCAGCATTGTCTGGGATGGCTAGTTGCTACGTCATCATGCCACTTGTGGGTCCAAACTAGTGCGTAAAAGCAGAATGATGTTGACAAAACTATCTTTTGCCGCTTTTTACCTCGGAAAAAGTGAAAAGAAGGTGGCTTAAGTTGATACAGTAAGTTGGATCTCAAATTATAATCAGTACAGCCTAATGCCATTACTGTCACACCCGTTCGATCCTAATGTGTGCCACGCCCACCTCGTTACCTCGTGTTCAGCCCTGATTGTGATCGCCTGTGTCCTATTAAGTCTAGCTTGTCTTTTGTATTTAGTCCTCGTCTGAGTCAGTCTTCCCCAGACTTGTCATTGTAGTGTCACGTTGGATGTCCGTGCCTGTCCGTCCCTCCCTAAATAAACGCCGTTACCTGAACTCCTGGCTGCAACTCGCCTGTTTTCTGGTTCGTCGGATCCCGAAGCTGACAGAATGACAAGTCTCCGAAAAAGCACAAAGCGGCAGACCGAGCACGATCGGCTCGGTCTGTTGCAGGAATTTGTGTACTGGCGTTCCCAGCCAGAAGTCGAGGAGGACCCCGTAGCCCTGGAGTTGGCTAACCGGGGCACGGACCTCCTTGGCAAGGACCGCCCAGCCGGGCAGGAATACCCGCTCCAGAGAGCCTGGAAATGCCTTCGTCGCCTGCAGTGCCGGCTCACCGAGCGAAGGGAGAAGCAGCAGGAAGAAACTCCATCGCTCTTCCTGGGAGCCTGCTCTCTCCTCCACGCCTGGGATGACACAGCCACAGCCTGCCTAGCCAGCTTCCACGCGGAGAAGCCACCTCCGCTGGAGGCTTGGTTTTATCGGCCGGAGCGTCTGGGGCACGGCGGGATACACGCCGTAAGGGACGCTATTCCACGGGTCTCGAGAGCCCTTAAGGGGACGGCGCGTACGCGCTCAGCACCCCTCCTGCCTCCTCCGGACCCGTCCGATCCGGACCTGCCGGCCACGCCGCCTGCTGCTGTCGCCGATCGGCCTGCGGCTGCGCTGCCCGCTGCTGCCGCCGCCGATCTGCCCGCGGCTGCGCTGCCTGCTGCCGCCGCCGATCTGCCCGCAGCTGCGCTGCCTGCTGCCGCCGCCTATCTGCCCGCAGCAGCACCTGCTGCTGATGCCGCCGCTCTGCCCGTGGCACCGCCTGCTGCTGATGCCGCCGCTCTGCCCGTGGCACCGCCTGCTGCAGCTTCCGCCGCATTGCCAGCAGCACCGCCTGACCCGCCTGTCCAGTCTGACCCGCCTGTCCTGCTTGACCCGCCTGTCCTGCTTGACCCACCTGACCCGCCTGTCCTGCCTGCTCTGCCTGCAGTCCCTGCAGCTGCCACCACTCTGGCTGCGGCACCCGCCGCGGTGCCCCCTGCTGGCCGTGTGATGGCGGCGCCCGCGACGGCGCCCCCTGCTGGCCGCGTGATGGCGGCGCCCGCGACGGCGCCCCTTGCTGGCCGCACGACGGAGGTGCACGCCGAGGCACCCCCTGCTGGCTGCACGACGAAGGTGCATGCCGAGGTGCCCCTTGCTAGCCACGTGACGGCGGCACCCATCCTGCCGGCTCCTGACCTGCCTGTCTCGCCCGTCCTGCCGGCTCCTGAACTACCCGTCTCGCCTGTCCTGCCGGCTCTTGACCTGCCAGTCTCGCCTTTCCTGCCGGCTCTTGACCTGCCTGTCTCGCCTGTCCTGCCGGCTCCTGAACTGCCTGTCTCGCCGGTCCTGCCGGCGCCTGGACTGCCTGAGGTGGTCGCAGTTGCGCCCCCTGCTGGCCGTGTGATGGCGGCGCCCGCTGTGGTGCTCCCTGCTGGTCGCGTGCTGGCGGCGCCCGCCGAGGCGCCCCCTGCTGACCATACGCCCGAGGCACCTGCCCAGGCGGCCCCTGCTGGTCGCACGCCTGCAGCTGCCTCCGCTCTGCCTGAGGTGCCCGCCAAGGCGCCTCCTGCTGGTCGCACGCCTGCAGCTGCCTCCGCTCTGCCTGAGGTGCCTGCCGAGGCGCCCCCTGCTGGCCACACGCCCGCGGCCCTGCCTGAGGCCGCATCTCCCGTCATGCCCGCGGCCCTGCCTGAGGCCGCATCTCCCGTCCTGCCTGCGGCCCTGCCTGAGGCTGCATCTCCCGTCCTGCCCGCGGCCCTGTCCGAGGCCGCCTCTCCCAACCTGCCCGTGGCCCTGGCTGCCCCGCCTACGGCCACGCCTGTTGCCCCCAGGGAGGCTCTGACTCCCTCGCCCTTGCCCCGACAAGGCCAACACCACCCGGGACCCCGCCTTTCAGTGTCCCGTAAGGGAAGAGGACATAGGCGTAGGGCCCGGGTCCCGCCCGCCCTGCCCCCTGGCTCGCCCGTTCGGCCCCTGGCTGTGGCTAGGTGGCTGCCTGCGGGTCCTCCGGCTCGGGGTCGGCGGTCCCCTCCGGGTCCCCCCCTGGATCCTCGGTGCCGGTCCTCGGTCCCGCCTCCGGGTCCATGTCGGCCGCCTCCGGGCCCCCCTGCTCCGGCTAAGCGTCGGACGGCGCCTTCGCCGGCTCCGGCTGCGCCTCCGCCTGCCGCGGCTTCCCCCTCCTGCCTGCCTTCACTGGTGTTCCCTCCTGCTCCCTCCGTGTCCCCTCCGTCACTCCCTCGTCCCGTTCCCTTGGCCCCTGGGTGGTCCCCTCCTGCTCCCTCCTCCCTCTCCCCTGCGGCCCCTCCGGCCGCTGCCCGTCGCCCGCCTGGGCTCCCTCGTGCTCCCCTTGTTCCTCCTCCCTTTCCGTTTGTTCCGCCTGTCTCTGCTCCTCGTCCCTCTCTGTCTCCTTCGTTCGCTCCTGGCCCTTTTGTTCCACCTTTCTCCCCTTCTTCTGTGTCTCCCTTCCTGGTCTGCCTGTCTGCCTTCCCTGTTCTGTGTCGTGTCTTGTCCTTCTCGTCCCTGTTCTTGTTCTGCGTCTCCGTTCTGTTCCCTGTTTTTGGTTGACGTTCTGCTTTGTTTTCCAGGTCCTGTTTTCCCGGTTCGTCTCATCCGTCGCCTCTCCTCTGGCGCGCCCGGTGTGCGCGCCTTTGGGGGGCGGCTCTGTCACACCCTGCTCCGTTTGATCCTAATGTGTGCTACGCCCACCTCGTTACCTCGTGTTCAGCCCTGATTGTGATCGCCTGTGTCCTATTAAGTCTAGCTTGTCTTTTGTATTTAGTCCTCGTCTGAGTCAGTCTTCCCCATACTTGTCATTGTAGTGTCACGTTGGATGTCCGTGCCTGTCCGTCCCTCCCTAAATAAACCCCGTTACCTGAACTCCTGGCTGCAACTCGCCTGTTTTCTGGTTCGTCGGATCCCGAAGCTGACAATTACCTCACGTTAATGTTAGCACCAGGTTACCCATCTCTGTTTATAGAGACAGGTAGCAATGTAGCACAACCAGATCGTACCATAACAAACATTATTTGTTTGAATAATCCAGAATGTGCTAGTTCGAAATAGAAATGGAAATGTCTATAAAAGTGAACCAAAATGCCATGTACCTGTTATAATCTGCAATTAGCTTTCCCAAAGAAGACAATTACATCCTTGTAGCTAGGGGGCAGTCATATCATGCGCAGGGCCAGGAACAAATAAATTCAAGGACACCAACAGAATGAAATGGTAAAGTAAGCGAAATCACAAATACTACCCACCCGTGTCATATTTAATAAACCAATAACTTAGATAAACAGCAGGTTTACACGTGGGTTGTCAGAATGTTGTGGAGAAGTGCGCTCATGTAGTTGAGAGGTGGCCGGGCGTTAGCTTGCCAGATGCAAGTTGACATGTATAAATCTGACGATGGTATAAGGTGCAACAAATAGACCCAAGAAGAAATATGATGCGGTCAAAATAATATGTGCTGTGAATTTCTTGCCAACTAGAGCCACGGCGGGCAAATGATAAATGAAACCTATTGTCCTACCTTAAAACTTCGTAGCTACAGTTAATGTTGTCGTTAGCTGTGTGATCCTTTTGTCTTCTTGCCGGCTCATGGAAGTCTTTATCAGTTTAAATGTGCAATTGTAGATCTACTTTTATTACATTACTTTTCGTTCTTTTACTTTATGCCATATAGATTTAGGAGGGCAAGCATACTATAATACAGAGTGAAACAAAAAAAAAAACATGTTGCGCCACGACAAGAAAAACATATCCATGATTTCAACTTGGGAATGCCCACTAGAAACCATGCACCCATTTCCCTTTAAAGTTCCTATATCCCCCACCACAATTCAAGGGCCCTTGGCAGCCAAACGCCCTCCCTCCATGTTTCCATCAGGGGCCCTATAGGGTCGGGGGCCCTTGTAGGCAGAGGATCAAAGAATGTAGGCCCTCTAAAATAGACAAATGAAAATACATTGTTGATAAGCATTGCAAATTGTTTTGGGCTAGGGGCCCCATGGGCCCCCTGCACCCCAAGGGCCCCTGGGCAGCGGCCCCGCTGGCCCGGTCCGTAATCCGTCCCTGCTTTGAAGAAAGTACATATCTGGGCAGTCTCAGTAATAGTATGTGTGTACTTCATCAGAAAATGAGCCAGTTGAGCTTATAGGACTTAATGTTACAATCCCAATATCCGACACTTTCTTGATTTGTTGAATGGGGGTGAGATTGTCACTTCATTGGGGTTATCAGGTGGGCAACCTGCTTCATCTGTGTTTCGTTAATAGCCCCATGACACCTCCACAGGGCTCAATCACAACACCTGGCATCCCATGTCCTCTCCCCTCCACTTTTACCCCTTTGCTCGTCATTTTGCAGCCCAGTTGGGATCCTTTCTCTTCTGTCAAATCCAGTTACTGCTTCGCTTGGCAGCTTCTGATAGTGACCTGACGCCTAGACAGAAGGCCTCCCCTTGTACTCCCATCTCATTCACAAGCCTAGTTGTTGCCGTGGCTACAAACCCTCTACACCCTGCCTCTACTGGGACACCTGGGTACTCCAGCCTCATTGTTCTGCCTCAGCTGCTATGTCTGCATACCTCAGAATTTTGCATTCATATGCAATTGTTGTTCCACTCCCAATTCTGAACTATCTATCTATCTCTGTCTGTCTCTATAGCTTATTATTCTGTAGATGAACAAAAAAATTCTTTAACCTTACAGGCACTGTAGAACATTGTATAGAAATGTTTTATTATGTACATTTCATTATGTTAATTTCTGTATTACATATAAAAGTGATGTGATTTCCTTCGATGCATGACCAACAATCCGTGGAACAAAGGACTTAAATGCTCTAATGTAAATACTCCCAGGTAGAAGCCAGCATGAAGCCAATCTGAATATTAAATAAGCAAAGTGATTTGATTTCTTCTCCTATCCCAGGTTGTGTTCTAAAAGCAATAAGGCCACCACCCATTATATCTGCTTTAGCAGAAATACACTCCGTCAACCATTAAGATAGCCCTCACCTTTTTCAGCCCCGCTATATAATTGTTATGCAGTCGAACACAGTCTAGCTTCATAATCTGTTTGGTGACTGGTGCCATACTCTTCACTCACTTTAATACCATGGGCAGTTCTCAGGAGAGCTTGACCAGTTCTTTCTTATTTTGATAAAAAAAAACCTATTGCATTCATGCTTGAATAACTACAGCTTTTCAATGTTCTCTGACTTACATAATGTTGTTCTGAGTCTTTCTTATTATGGTGGGTTAGTAAAACACAGCAGCTGAATGCCCAAATGAGTTAAAATGAGAGTACATTAAAATAGGGCAGATATGGGCCACCCATTTTGTACTTGTGTGCCACCTATATGGGCTTGCAAGTTGGGCTTGCAAGAGACGTGCCCCAGTAAAATGTGTCTGGCCACGCCGATGATCCAGCATGACTTCACATCAGACCGAAATACGTGTCTGATTTTTTGCACAATTTTTCATAACATTACAGTTCGTTTTCCCCCACACAGACTCCGCCCATGTCACGCAACGTCCATGCCGACTGTATGTTGATTAATTATGTGTTGGTTGACTAATCAGTTGAATGATTACAGACAAAACTATTAAATTAATATAATTTTAAAGGAACATAATTATTTGGACTGATTCATTGTTTTTGTAGTGATCATGAAGTCAACTCAGAGGAAATTAATTACTGCAACAAACTAGAATTATATCACCCCAACTTAAAAATCTAAGTACACTCAAAAGAATTGAGTTACTACTCCAACAATTCATTTTTAAGTTAAGCCAAATTAGTGGAAATGAGTGAGGGGACACCTTCGGTTCACTTAAGTTTGTCGTGGCCACGAGATATAAACTCGTGGGAACGTCATATTATGTCGTGGCCACGAGATCATTTTGTCGAGGGAACGACATCCTTATGTCGTGGCCACAAGATGTGAAGTCGTGGGAACGTCTTAGTGACTCGTGGGAACGTCATGTTATGTCGTGGCCACGAGATCATTTTGTCGAGGGAACGACATCCATTTCTCGTGGCCACGAGTTTTATGTTGAAGTTACAACTTTTTTTAATGAACACACTGACTGTGACCATACGTACGGTAACAACAGCGGTCGAGATGAGATGTAAATATGGAGATGATTGATGAAATAACGTTTTACTTTAAATTAGGAATGTCATATAAAGACATAGTGCGGTCTCTTGCATCGAACCACGGGTACGTTATTAGTCAAAGGCACCTTAAGCGCATTCTTAAGTTTAACGGGCTTTGCCGTCGGAAATTTGCTGGCTTGAATGAAGTACTGGAATTCTATGGAGTGAGATCACTGCCAAATATACGAGAGCGCAGACGCGTAGATAAACCGAGCAAAACAGACACTACGAGCGCGCACTGCGACTTTGGAACGCAGATAAGAGCGCTCGCTTCTCGCAGCCTCGCGCTTGATTCACCGTTTCGCGCTCGCTTCTCGCAGCCTCGCGCTCGATTCACCGTTTCTCGCGCGCTTCTTAGTTTTCTGCTCGCTTCTGAAATCCGTGCGCGCTTCGCAATTTTCTGCTCGTTTTGTAATTAAAACAGGAAATTACGTCAGAGATTCAAGGCGTGGTAGCTGATTTCTGAGACTGTCGATTGAAAGCGCACAAAAGGGTATGGCTGCAGAACGTGCACTCTTAGCTATATGCACGCTCAGCCACAACGGGAAGTGCAACCGGGGAATCGATTCCTAATTGCTAAGTTAGTGCTAATAAAGTGTTGTAACGATATGAAAAATTCTTAATCTGGCCTTTGTTGGTTTATTAAAATATTAAAATACCAGATTAAGTTAAGTTAGCCTGTTATTCTTGAAATTATTAGCATCCTGGCCGTGGTAGCGTAGCGAGAGCACTGATGTTCCCTTATTTCCAAGGAAAAATTAATTGTGCAACCATCATAACTCGCTAACGTACGCACGCAGTGCGCGTGTCCCCTTATTCTATATAACCACTGTTACATACATATAGATATGTATGACATACATATATGTATGACATACAGTGATCATCCACTATATCGCGGTTCACCTATCCGCGCCCCCGCTATAGTATATCGCGGATTTTCCCCCGACGCATCACAGTTCTCTGCGATGTGTGTGTGTGTGTATATGTACACTCACCTAAAGGATTATTAGGAACACCTGTTCAATTTCTCATTAATGCAATTATCTAATCAACCAATCACATGGCAGTTGCTTCAATGCATTTAGGGGTGTGGTCCTGGTCAAGACAATCTCCTGAACTCCAAACTGAATGTCAGAATGGGAAAGAAAGGTGATTTAAGCAATTTTGAGCGTGGTATGGTTGTTGGTGCCAGACGGGCCGGTCTGAGTATTTCACAATCTGCTCAGTTACTGGGATTTTCACGCACAACCATTTCTAGGGTTTACAAAGAATGGTGTGCAAAGGGAAAAACATCCAGTATGCGGCAGTCCTGTGGGCGAAAATGCCTTGTTGATGCTAGAGGTCAGAGGAGAATGGGCCGACTGATTCAAGCTGATAGAAGAGCAACTTTGACTGAAATAACGTCTCGTTACAACCGAGGTATGCAGCAAAGCATTTGTGAAGCCACAACACGCACAATCTTGAGGCGGATGGGCTACAACAGCAGAAGACCCCACCGGGTACCACTCATCTCCACTACAAATAGGAAAAAGAGGCTACAATTTGCACGAGCTCACCAAAATTGGACAGTTGAAGACTGGAAAAATGTTGCCTGGTCTGATGAGTCTCGATTTCTGTTGAGACGTTCAACGTCAGAATTTGGCGTAAACAGAATGAGAACATGGATCCATCATGCCTTGTTACCACTGTGCAGGCTGGTGGTGGTGGTGGTGTAATGGTGTGGGGGATGTTTTCTTGGCACACTTTAGGCCCCTTAGTGCCAATTGAGCATCGTTTAAATGCCACGGCATACCTGAGCATTGTTTCTGACCATGTCCATCCCTTTATGACCACCATGTACCCATCCTCTGATGGCTACTTCCAGCAGGATAATGCACCATGTCACAAAACTCGAATCATTTCAAATTGGTTTCTTGAACATGACAATGAGTTCACTGTACTAAAATGCCCCCCACAGTCACCAGATCTCAACCCAATAGAGCATCTTTGGGATGTGGTCGAACGGGAGCTTCGTGCCCTGGATGTGCATCCCACAAATCTCCATCAACTGCAAGATGCTATCCTATCAATATGGGCCAACATTTCTAAAGAATGCTTTCAGCACCTTGTTGAATCAATGCCACGTAGAATTAAGGCAGTTCTGAAGGCGAAAGGCGGTCAAACACCATATTAGTATGGTGTTCCTAATAATCCTTTAGGTGAGTGTATATATGTACATTACATATTATTATTGTTACCCATATCCTTAGCCTGACATCAATATATTATATATATTGACAAAGTGTGTTTTAATATGTTTACATGTGTTTAAAGCATGTGGGAGTGGTATTTTAAGGCTTAAAGTATATAAGCAATTGCAAGTCCCCCAGACGACCAGGAGAGCTCCGACGGGTCATGGACCCAGCCGCCCCACAGCGGCCAGGTACCGGATGGCTGCGCGCCCACCCCAGGAAGGCAGGGGGGGAGGCACCGGGTGCCCCCCACCGGCGAGCACGAGTCAGGAACCGCCCCCCCCCCCCGGGGGCCGGCCACGCAGGCACGGACAGAGCCCGGAGCCCGGACTACCCGCACAACCCGCGGGGGCCCCGCTAGCCCCGGGAGACCCGCCCCCCCCCCATTGTTTTTAAGTCGGTCGTAATGAAAGAGTACCAGTTTCAGTGGGCATTAAGTTGAAAAATACACAGTGAAATATCTAATAATAATAATAATATCTGAACATTCAAACACAGCATACAACTCAGTTTGCAAATTTAAATTTTATTTTAAAGAACTGTGTAATTTCAGAGCCAAATGCCGTGTGCCCACAAATATTTGAATTATTATTGTTTATTATAAATGCCAAATACATTCCTGGAGCCTTCGATTTAGCATACACAGTGCCCTCTACAGGATCCTGTCGAAACAGCATCTGCTTCAACCTCGTTCACGAAATATGCGTTTTTTTCACAAAACGTTTTTCTTTATAAATCCCAAAATCTTCCTATAAATGTTTGTATGAATGCTTACCATCTTTTTCAATCACATTTATAAATGAGTTCCCCGATTAATCTGTTTACATGAAAACATCTTAATTGCATTAAGGCATGTAAACGTAGCCACCTAACAAAGATAAAGATAATGTTTATTGTCATTGTCACTTGGACAACGAAACTGAAAATGCAATTCAAGTCAATGTGAGGTATAAAAAGAGTAATAAAATATTACAAAATATACAAATTGCATTGAATACTGCATTGACTATACCGACTGCACTGAATAACCATACTGCACTGATTAAATATAAGAAATGAACTGTTACGTTTTGCATTTAACGCCATGATTGCTTTGGGGAAAAAACAGTTTTTCAGGCGATTTGTCCTGGTTTTCATGGCTCTGTATCTCTTGCCTGATGGCAAAAGCTGAAAGAGACAGTGATGTGATGAATCCTGTGAAATGTCCAAAGCTTTTTTCCGGCATCGGGAGGTGTAGATCTGTTCCAGGGAGGGGAGAGGGCAGCCAATCGTTTTCTCCGCTGCCCTGATGACCCTGTGGAGAGCTTTCATGTCTGAGGAAGTGCAGCTGCCGTACCACTCTATGGACCTTAGAGCTGTAGGGAACTTGTAAATTCTAAAGGGTTCACAAACTTCTAAGCATCATTGTTGTTTTATTGTATGCATGACCATTGGCTAAGATATGTGATCATTGTTTAGCTGTAGTGGAGGCTGACTGATATTCTGCAAAGTACTCAATTTCAGTAAATCTGCAGAGTGTCTTGCTGAGTGATTATAAGGGGATTGAATAATGTTTATTGCATCTGTATTTCACAGACGGCTATGAAGAGGGCAGGAGGAAGGCCAAAGAGGCAGAGACGATGTCTGACCTCCAGTCTGAAGCAGAGGTGTCTGGGCAAAGGCCACCAAGATGTGTCAGTTTGTGTCACATCACTATTACTTTTCCCGTTCACACGCTGTTTAAAGTCTTGTTTTCTATTAAACTTCACTGAATTGAATTGGTACGGGTCGAGGTTTGCCTTTTATTTTACACAGTTTTCCATTCAAGGTTCAAGGTCACTTTATTGTCATCAGCAGCTTCATACATGTACAAAGAGTGATGAAACAACGTTTCTCCATGGACCCAGTACAACATATAGTAACATATAGTAACACTTAACATCACAGTAACAGGACGTGCAAGGTGCACACAGGCAGTAAATAAATAGTGCAGAGATATAAACTCCGTAAGTAAGTAAGTGCAGTTGCTCATGTTTGTAAACCCGCAACTGCACCACCTTTTGCAGTAATCACTGCCAACAAGCAATCTCTGTACTTCACCATGAGACGTCTGCATTTGCCAAAAGGTAGTTTGGCCCACTCCTCCTGAGCAAACTGCTCAAGCTGTCTTAGGTTTGAAGGGTGGCGTTTCCACTGCAATTGTTAGATCTTTCCATAGATGGTAAATATGATTAAGATCTGGGCTCATAGAGGGCCATTTAACAATTGTCCAATGTTTTTTTCTCAGCCATTTTAGCTGTATGTTTTGGGTCATTATCCTGTTGGAGGACCCATGACCTGTGACTGAGGCTGAGCTTTCTGACACTGGGCAGTATGTTTCACTCCAGGATGCCTTGGTAGTCTTGAGACTTCATTGTGCCCTGAACAGATTCAAGGTTCCCTGTGCCAGATGCAGCAAAGCAGCCCCAGAACAAAACTGAGCTCCTCCATGTTACACAGTAGGTATGGTGTTCTTTTCTTCTAAAGCTTCATCTTGCTTCTGTAAACAGAGCTGATGTGACTGGCCAAAAAGCTCCAATTTTGTCTCACCAGTCCAAAGGACATTCTCCCAGAAACTTTGGGGCTTGTCAAAATGCATTTTGGTGAATTCCACTCTAGCTTTTTCATGTTTCTCTATTAATAGTGGAGTCCTCCTGGATTCTCTTCCACAGAACCCATTATTGTTCAAAAGGCGACGGATGGTGCGATCAGTAAGTGACGTACCTTGATCTTGGAGCTCAGTTTGAATGGTTTTGAATGCTTTCCATGGCTCTTTCTACCATCCGCACTATCCTTCTGATCAACCTGGGTTGCATTTCCTCACAGTTTTGTGCAATGTCCGGAAGGGAGTGATAGTGAAGAAAAGGGGTAGGGAGAGAGATTAAAAAGGAGGCGAGAGAGGAGAAAAAAAAAACAAAAAAAAACAAAATACGAACAAAGGGGGAGACAACAGTGGGAGAGAGGCTAAGAAAGACAAGAGTAACGTAAAAAGCACATATCAAGGGGAAAAAAAACAAAAAAAAACAGCATTTGAAATACAACCAAAAATGGACAAATACAAAGACACAACCAGAATTAAAGAAAATAAAACAGATATACAGACATCCAAAATTGTTGCATGTGCTTGGAAGGGAGTGTGGAAGTGGGTTTGCATGTGTGTTCTTCTGTGTGGGGGATGTGTGTGAACACGTATACGTGTGTTGGGTGCGTGTGAATTTCTCCATGGAATGAACTTGATAGCAAGGGCGGGGGGCCGCAACCCCACCCCACAAGAGCCAGAGGCCAGCGGAGACAGGCCCAGGAGACCCAAGGCGTCCACAGCCCCCCAAGAGCACAGAAGAGCCAAGGCCCCACGTTCCCACGACAGCCGCGTCCCCACCCCAGCAGGAGGAGGATGGGGGAGACCCCAGGCGCAGCCCCCCGCAGCCAAAAGGGCACGAGCCCCAGAGAACCAGAGGCAACAGGCAGCCGACCCCGTGAGGGGGACGGCCGCTCCCGCACGGGCCAGAGCCAGGGCCCCAGGACCCCAGGCGGCCAGGAGCCGACTGGCCCCCGGTAGAGAGCCCCACCCACGTCGGAGAGGCCCGAGCCCCCCCCAGGCCACCACCCGGGGAGGAGGGCCAGCAACCATGCCAAGGAGGCAGCCGCACCCAGGAAGGAGCAGCTAGCCTCGGACCCAGGCCCACACTGCCCACACAGACACCTCGCAGACACACCTCTCAGCCATACACATAGACCATACATCCACTCACACAACATACACGGACACATACACAGAGACAAAAAGACATAAGCCCATCCACTCCGGACCGCCCTCCGCCATGTGGGAGAACGGATGCCACCCCCCAGCGCCAGCCGCAACCCCAGGGCACCGCCAGCCGGACGACTACCCGAGTGCCCCCCCACCATCGCGGGCAGGGAGCAGGGGTGTAGGAAGACCCGCCCACTCTCCTCCCCCACGCACCTGTGTGAGAGGTGGAGTGTTGGATGCATGTGTTGGTGAGTGTATGTGGTGTAAGGAGTGAGTGAGTATGACTGTTGAGAAACTTAAGATGGAGTTAAAATTGATGGGGGAAGCGCGGAGGAGCACTGCTTGCAAACAACTCTCCTCCTCATCACCCCCCCACCAAAACCCTCAATGTATACGGTGTAAGTAAAATTGAGGGGCGGGCAGCAGTGAAGAGGTGAGTGAGACCACCTCAGCGGCCCCACCCACCAACCTCTAGGTAGTGCCCCCACCCCCCAAGGCCCTGTGTGTATACTGATATGTGATGACTAAAGTGCAATTAAAACAAGGGGAGGCAGAGGGCCGCACAGCGAGTAAGGCCATGTGGATGGCCCCCTCACCGCAGCGTGCGCGGCACATTCCCACCCCGAGATCCTACATGTGTGCGTGGCATGTTATGTGAGTGAGGGGGGAGAGGGGCTGGGATTCATGATACCAGGGGGGAGATCACTATCCCCTGGCAGAAGAGAGCCAGCTAACCAAGCTGGCTCATTAGGCACCCCAGCTCCCCACCGCGGCACGGGATGGAGTGGACCCGGGGGGCCCCCGGCGACAACACCCCTGAGTAGTGCTGACGCCAAGAGCTAGCCCCCACCCCCCCACACCCCGAAGGACAGCCCGCACTCAGTCACCCACTCATTCGACGACAAAAAGTGGCAGACTAGCCCGGGCTCGAGACATGCCACCCCCCAAACAGCGCAGGCTGGCCCCCCAGACATGGACCGTCCCACCCCCCCCAGCAGCGCCCCAGAGGGAGCACAGGCCACCCCCGCGCAGGAAGGCGCCCACCGAGGAAACGGCCAGGCCCCGGGCACCAGACCTCCACCCAAGCCCGCACCGAAGAGGCCAACCACCCATCCCAGGGCCAGTCCCCGCCACCACCGGCACCCTAGACCCCACGCCCCATGACCGCCAGGCAGCACCCGCCCAAGGCCCACCCCACCACCACCAGCCAGGGCAGACACCCAGACATCACAGGACGGTAGCCACAGCCCCCCCAGCCCCAAGAGGCCACTAGTCGCCCACAGCCCGGGGGCCCAACCCCGCCACCCGCCAGAACCCCGAGGGGACGAGACCACAGCCGACCACCCCCCCTACGTAATGGAATTGGCCAGAATGGACCAGAGAGGATCCAATCTGCCCAATTGATTTTTTTGGAGGGAATTAGACATTCTCTCCAGACTTATGTGGTCTAGAATTAAATTTCTATACTGAGTAGTACATAAATTATTTTTTGATTTCCAGTTCATGAAGATAGTTTTCTTTGCAATGCCTAAGGCAGTAAGGATCATGTGCGCTTTATTTTCTTCCATATCCAATATACTTGCATCACCTAAAATGCACAATGTAGGTGAGGTTGGGATATAGAAATTAAACCAAATTGATAGATCCTCACAAATCCTTTGCCAGAACTTCTGAACTGGGGTGCAGTACCATATGGCGTGCATGTAGTTCTCTACAAAGTCACCTGAGCAGTGGGTGCATAGGTTTGAGTGGATAAGGCCCATTTGGAACATCCTTTGTCCTGTATAATGACTTCTATGCAGAGTTTTGTATTGTATAAGCTGTAAGTTCTGGTTTTTAGTCATTTTGAAGGTGTTTAAACATATTTTTTTCCAAAAGTTTTGATCTGAATCAATGGATAGATCTTGCTCCCATTTTGAGATTGGAAGGGAAATTGAGTCATCCATTTTTGACAATAACTTATACATTTTTGACAGTAATTTGGGGCTAGAAAGATTTAAAAATTCTAGCACACATGGAGGTATTTCCAAGTTAAACTTTTTAAGATTGAACCTAGCCTGAATAATGGACTTCAGTTGCTGGTACTCAAGAAATTTACTGTTGCTAATTCCGTATTTTGAGACTTGTTCGTCAAACGAAATAAATTTCCTGTTTTGAATAACATGTTCAAGATTTCTAATCCCTTTGTCATGCCATAAGGGAAAGTTCAATGTTATCTTTTTTCGGCAAATATCTGGATTGTTCCAAATGGTTGTCAATTCACAAGGGATAAGTGGAGACCTTGTAATTTTTTAAAATTCCCACCAGGCTATTAATGAGGTGCTAATACTAAGGCTCTTAAAACATTTACAACGCTTAATGGCAGGGCTTATAAAAGGCAAATCAGACAATTTTACTTCTCCACAGATTGCTTGTTCTAAGTCCAGCCATGGACTATCTACCGGGCTTGATTTGATCCAATTTGATATATACTGCAGTCTGTTGGCTAAGAAGTAGTGATAGAAACTTGGTAGTTCTAGACCACCATTACCTTTGGCTTTTTGCAGAGTTTTTAAGCTTATTCGTGACGGTTTGTTCTTCCATAAAAATGACGAGATGCTTGAGTCTAGTGATTTAAACCAAGCCATAGTGGGTTTATTAGGGATAATTGAGAACAAGTAATTGATTTTTGGCAGGACCATCATTTTAATGGTGGCAACTCTTCCAATAAGAGATATAGGTAAAGATTTCCACCGCACAAGATCCTCTTCCACCTTTTTTAACAAAAGAATATGATTCATCTGTACTAGATCTGAAAGCCTGGTGGAAAAATTTATGCCTAAGTATCTAAGGTTGCCTGACTGTAAAGGAGTAGTAGTTGTGTTTTGGAAACTGCAATTAAAAGGCAAAACTGTTGATTTGCTCCAGTTGACGGAGTAGTCTGATATAGATGAGAACTGATCTATAAGTGATACTGTCTTCAGAAGAGAGGTTGATGAATTCCTAAGAAAAAGTAAAACGTCATCTGCATAAAGGCTTATCTTATGGTCTGTTTTTTCTGTTTGAATTCCTTTAATATCTACATTTTGTCTAATTGCTGCTGCTAGTGGCTCAATGAAGATAACAAAAAGCGAGGGAGAGAGTGGGCAGCCCTGCCTGGTGCCCCTCTGCAAACGGAAGCTTTGGGAAATGAATTCGTTTGTCCTAACACATGCATTTGGGGAGCAGTATAGTGTTTTAATCCAGCTTATGAAGGATGACCCAAATCCAAATTTGTGTAGAACTGCAAATAGAAATTTCCAGTTGACTCTGTCAAATGCTTTCTCCGCATCTAGAGAGATAACTGTGGTTTCTAATTTGTTAATGGAGCAGTAGTCTATAACATTTATTAATCTACGTGTATTATTGGCTGAGTGTCTACCCTTGATAAAACCTGTTTGGTCGGGATGTATAAGGAATGACGTAACTTTTTCTAATCTTTTGGCAAGAGCTTTGCAAATTATTTTAAGATCTACGTTTATCAGTGAGATTGGGCGGTAGCTGGATGTTAGTGTTGGGTCTTTACCAGGCTTTAGAAGCAGGCTGATGTTGGCAGAGTTCATGTTTGAAGATAGCGACCGATCTTTCTGAATTTGAGTAACCATTCTGATAAAAACGGGTGCTAGCGCTGGCCAAAATACCTTGTAGAATTCTGCTGGGAAACCATCTGGACCTGGAGCTTTATTATTTGGTAGAAATTGTATGGCTTCATTGAATTCAGATATTGATAGAGTAGCGTCTAGAACCATAATTTGTTCATCATTTAGTTTTGGCAGATTTATATTGCTAAGAAAATTGTTGATTTCATCATCAGATGGATTATTCTGTGATGAGTATAAAGCTTTATAAAATTCTTTAAAAGATTTATTAATTTGTTCGGGATCATGAGTTACATTCCCGGTCGAGTCTTTAATAGAAGAGATTGTTGTTCTTTCTTTATTGAGTTTTAACTGATTAGCAAGGAATTTCCCAGATTTATTGCCTTGTTCAAAGTTTTCCAAACGCAATCTGTTTACCAGAAATTGTGTCTTCTTATCATTTAAATCATTAAATTCTAATTTTAGTTTTCTCAGGTTGCTAAGTATATGCTCTTGCGGCGAGGAAGCATACGCTGTTTCTAGTGATTTAATCTTCTGTTCTAATTCTGCTACATATGTTTTTTCTTTATTTTTTCTATGTGTACAGTAAGATATTATTTTTCCTCTCATTACTGCCTTTCCTGCTTCCCAGAGAATACATGGTGAGACTTCTGGTAGGTCATTGTTATCCAAATATGTTGCCCACTCATTTTTGAAATAATTAATAAAATCTTGTTCTTTAAGTAAGGATGTGTTGAATCTCCAGTTCCTACTTGGTGGTGTGACTCTTTCCTTTGCTAGCAAGAGAGACACCGGTGCGTGATCACTGATAACGATGGAGTGTATCTGGGTTTCTGTGATGTTCCTCATCATTGAGCTGCTAATTAGGAAGTAATCTAAGCGAGAGTGTGAGTGGTGTACTGGTGAGAAGAAGGTGTAATCCCTGGAAGTGGGATGATGTGACTGCCAGGCATCGCAAAGACCAAAATCATTCATGTATTGTCTAAGAGTATATCTGCAGACTGCCAGTTCCGTTGACTCATGGCCGTGCTGAGCCTGTCAATTTCTGGGTTCAATACCAAGTTGAAGTCTCCTCCTATTATAAGTGTGGAGTGCGAATGAACACAAAGTGAAGTGAAGAAAGCATGAAAAAAGGAGGGGTCATCAACATTTGGTCCATAAACACTAGCAATGCAGAAATCCATATTTTGAATAGATAAATTAAGTATAATAAATCTACCTTCTGTATCTGTTATAGTATTGTTAACAGTGAAGTTTATACTTTTATTAATCAATAGGGTTACGCCTCTTTGTTTTGAATTGTTGCAGGCTGAGAACATGTGAGGGTACTGTGGGAAGGTATGTATATGTTCAGATGTTTTGGCCATATGAGTCTCCTGAAGGAGGACAATGTCTGCCTGCAGATCTCTTAACCGATTTGCAATTTTTATCCTCTTTTCCCTGGAACCAATTCCACGTACATTCCATGTGACAAATTTCAGTGTGGTCATGTTTATATTTACTTAAGTTGTTTGATATTCGCTAAAGGTGTGTGCGTGTGTGTGTGTGTGTGTGTATTGTGCATGACCTGTATGTTTGTATCTGTCCTATGTGTCTGTGATGGACATGTATATATCTGGGTTGTATGTTTGTGTGTGTGTGTTGGTACTGAGTAAACATTGTGTCAGTATTAATGCTGTGTATTAAGCAAATGGCAAAATTTGAGATAATAGAAAGATAACAGAAAAAGAAGAGAAAAGACGTGGAAAGAGATTTACGTGAACTAAAACAGTGCAGGTCCCCAAGAAACATTCCAGAATAACAACAATCAACATAGAAAAAAAAGAGAAAAAAAAACAGAAATAATAAAAAAAAGCATAGAGATAACGACGATACCTTTTGCTTATTCAACCGGCAATAATTATCCTATGTAGACATATCTGTAATACCATTGTGCTGATGAGAAAGTGAGTAAAAAGGAAGGAATAAAGAAAAGAAGTTGGTGTGGATACAGATCACCTGTTGCAGATTCAGAACAGCCAGGGAGTGGAATTCTGGTCACGATAGAGCCGTCCTCCAACGTACAGCTTGTCGACCGCGATGACAGCACGGGAGGCTCCTTCGATGAACTTTTTTCGTATCGGGAACAGGATCTTTCTTCTCTCCAAGATCTCCTTCGGAAACTGATCGTTGATGCTGAAGTCCGTTCCTTTCAATTCCCGACCGCGGCTTTTTACTAGTTCTTTCTGTTTAAAGTGCTCGAATTTGGCCACGATTGGTCTGGGTCTGCGTCCGTCGGGTCGCCTCCCTCCTAGACGGTGTACGCGATGGAAGTTGATGGTTTTCACTGTGTCATCCGGAAGTTTTAGGTGAGTTTGAATGAACTCTTTTATTGTTGTTTCTGGGTCTTCGTCTGCTTTCTCCGGGATGCCTGAAAATACTAAGTTGTCTCTCATACTGCGGGCCTGGAGGTCAATGACAGTTTCTTTCATTTTTTTATTTTCTTCTGCAAGGTGTGTCATGCCATCTGTGAGGGTTTTAACCGATTCCCTGAGAGTCGCATTTTCCGCAGCGAGTGTTTCCACCTGATGCTGGCTGAACTCCACTGACTCGCGCAAAGCCTGAAACTCTTTGTGGAGAATTTCCATTAGCGACAGACGCGCGTCTAAGCTAGATAGTTTTTTATCTATCGACTCCAAAATGTCCGTCATGTCGTTGGTTCTTGGAGAAGCCGCTTCTGGTGAATCTTCGGGGCGGCTTCTCTTGACGGACAAGGTGCTTTTACTGCTGGAGGGAGTCGATGTCTTGTCTGTTTTCCCCATAGTAATTTGGTACCTGTTGACAGGACTCACACACACACAGTCATTCACATACACACACATCCGTCCATTTTAACATTAGATTGTACTCATTTTAATCTAATTGTGGAATGCAGGCCTTAAATGATTCATATTATTTCAATAAGGCCTCCCTTTAGGGGTATAGTCCATGCTTTTACGTTTGTGTAAATCGAACCAAACAAAGGACGCAGCCGCATGACCCTGCGGCGCCGAACAAAGAAGCACTGTGGGACATACGGCGGCGTCCGAAACAGACTGAGGAAACGAGCACATCGCCCGCCACTGCCCAGAGTCCCGCTCGCAAACGTCCAGTCTAAACTAGGTGACCTAAGAGCGAGGTTGGGGTTCCAGCGCGATGCAAGAAACTGCAATATACCATGTTTCACGGAAACGTGGCTGACTCCCCTGGTACTGGATCTAGTGGTGACTCCGTCGGACTCTTTCTCTCTTTTTCCTGTTTCATAACTGCTTGCTGTTGGTCATTTAGTACTTGATCTTTGTCTATGAAACTATGTCATAAATAAAAAGGACATTTAATCGAAATATTACATGCTGATTTTTTTCCTGGTTAAATAAAATCGATACAGCAGATTCTTTTCTACACACACGACTGCTTTTTTTGTAACTTAATTATGCCATCTAACACGATAGGTTCTATGTCATAAGAATATTCCAATATGTTGGTTGAGATTATTTAAGCGGTACATCAACAATCCTTGTGGGGGAAATTAATGATAACTAAACTTTGACAAACAAGGGCATAGCTGAAAAATCAGTACACTGCTAGTGAGTTACTGGCAATATAGCATAGAAATTTACTAGTCAGTTGTGCTAAGAATCAGCTAAACTGAAATGGAAGGCTTGTAGTATAAAGGAGAAGGTGAAGGAGAATGTTTTATGTGTTTTAAGTTGATTAAGCAGGGAGGAGCACTTCTCTTTCTCACATAGTAAAGGTTCATTCTCTCTTCAAATGATTGCTTGCAAATTTAAGGATCTAGGAAATTAGCTTAGTCTACTGTTGCAATGATATACAGCTGCAGACTCTTAATGGCCTTAAAGAGCAATTCAGTGAGACTGAAGTCCTGAGAGGTGTTCTCAAAGTCATTAAATCAGGAAACTTCATAGACATGCTAGTACACAAGGAAGATTTAACCATAGATAAGCTTAAAGGCTTTTTACAGTCCCATTTAGGGGGGCAAAGTAACACGGAACTATTCCAAGAGCTCATGTGCGCAAATCAGAGTGACAATGAAACACCACAACAGTTTTTGTACCGAGCCATAGGCCTCAAACAAACGATCCTATTTGCTTCTAAATATGCTGGCACTGAAGTGAAATACCATGTGACCACAGTCCAAGACATTTTCCTCCACACAGTATACCAGGGCCTCGGCCATAAGCATGATGACATATGTCGAGAACTTAAACCACTGCTTTCAGACAGCAATGTGTCTGATGAGACAATCCTAAAACAAATGATGAGGATAACAAACACTGAGAATGAAAGACAAAGACGCCTAGGGACAGTTGTGTGGCAGAGACCTGTAAATGTGCAGAGAGCGCAGCTTGAAGTTGCAGCAGCGCAAAACCACAGTACAAAGAAACATGGTTCAGATCAAGAGCCCAAAGCTGAAGTGCTCCAACAGTTAACTGAGAGAGTGGAGGAGTTAATGAAGAAAGTTGAACAACTGCAACAGCCATTGCAGACCCAACAGCCACGGTCTTGCCACAACTGCCCAGGTAAAGTAGACCAACAGAAAGCCAAGTCTTACAGCTGTGCTAAATGCCTTGAACTAAACCACCCAGGTTGCACGCATTGCTTTTACTGTGGTGAAGAGGGCCACAGGGCAGTGGGTTGTCTGAAGAAACCCAAGTGTCAGGAAAACGTGAGCTGGTTTCTGCTGTGGGACAAGCAGTGACCGGGCTTCACCTTCAGTCCCAATTGGGCCCACCTCACACTACTGAGTGCGACACAGACGGCTCAGACACCGATAAGACTAAGCCAGCTATAATGAAACATAGGCCAAAAGACCACAATGAGCAAGCATTTCCCCAATCCCCTCTTCTCATACCCAGTCAAATGAGTAGGCGCCTGGTTAAGTTTATAGGTGCCAAGGCTCTTGCACGATGTAACCTCAGTGGGTTGACAGTCGATGCACTGCTAGATACAGGAGCTCAACTGAGTATGATCAACAGAGGTTGGAAGGAGAGGTACCTACCAGACGCCCCGGTGAGGCCTCACAGTGAAATATGAGATGATAAGGAAGAGCTGGAGGTCCATGCTGTAAATGGAGACTTTCTTCCTTTTGATGGCTGGGTCCTGATCACGGTCAGCTTCAGCACTAATGGCAGCTTCAGCGAGCCCATCACAGTGCCTTTTCTTGTCTGCAGTGTTCCGCTTGATCACCCACTACTTGGGTTTAATTTGCTAGAGGAAGTGGTTTAGAGTCAGCCAGGGGAACTTGTCCCAGCCCTTACCATGCTTCTCTCTGATGCAATGTCAATGCCCTCTGAGAAGCCTGAGCTGTTAGTGAGCTTCATTCATGCTGGCAAATCCTCCATACATCAGGGACGTCACATAATGCTATGTCATCCAATCTTAGTTTAACATTATCTTAACGTATCCTATCTTAATCTTATCTTATCCTAAGTACTTGTGAGATCTCTCACCTAATTATTTGCAGGTTCTATGAAAAACTATTTACATCACACAGATAGCCCATCTCCACAGCCATCTCTAGGACCCTGGGGATGGCACTCAGCTGGTCCAGCGCATCACTAGGAAATATCACCTCAACTTCATCAACCAAATTCTCACCATACGAGTAGTGAGCCTCTGAGTTTTGAGTCCTCCCCTACTTGCAGATGTAAATTGCATTTAAAAATTAATTCCAAAACTGAATACACCAGTGATAAGTAAAACACTTGGCCTCATAGGTCATTTTAGGGCAATTGCTTAGATAATAGTCATGCAACTTATTGAATCTTTCCATTTTTTCAAAAACAACAGTAAGAACATAAGAACATACTGTAAGAAATTTACAAACGAGAGGAGGCCATTCGGCCCATCAAGCTCGTTTGGGGAGAACTTAGCTAATAGCTCAGAGTTGTTAAAATCTTATCTAGCTCTGATTTAAAGGAACCCATGGTTTTAGCTTCCACTACAATAGCAGGAAGACTATTCCATACTCTGACTACACGCTGTGTAAAGAAGTGCTTCCTCAAATTTGTTTTAAAATGTTCTCCCGCTAATTTCCACTTATGGCCACGAGTTCTAGTATTTAGACTAATATTGAAATAGTCATTTGGCTGAACAGCATCCAGACCCGTTAGAATCTTATAGACCTGAATCATATCCCCCCTTAGTCTCCTTTGCTCAAGGCTGAACAGATTCAGTTCCGCTAACCTCTCCTCGTAAGACATTCCTCTAAGACCAGGAATCATTCTCGTAGCTCTTCGTTGCACCTTTTCTAAGGCAGCAATGTCCTTCTTGAGGTATGGTGACCAAACCTGCACACAGTATTCTAGGTGGGGTCTTACCAAGGAATTATATAAGTGTAACATCACCATCCTTGACTTAAACTCCACACATCTAGAGATATAACCCAACATTCTGTTCGCCTTTTTTATTGCTTCCCCACATTGGCGAGAGTGGGACATGGAAGCATCAACATACATACCGAGATCTTTCTCGTAATCAGCTACCTTTATTTCAGTGGAACCCATAAAATATCTGTACTGTATATTTCTGCTCCCTGCATGGATTACCTTACATTTATCTGTGTTAAATTTCATCTGCCAAGTATCAGCCCATTCGCTAATTAAATCCAGATCCCGTTGAAGCCTCTCTGCTGCTAGATTAGTATCTGCTACCCCGCCCACCTTAGTGTCGTCTGCAAATTTAACCAGTTTACTGTATGTATTCGTGTCAATATCATTAATGTAAATTAGGAACAATAGTGGTCCTAAAATTGAACCTTGCGGTACCCCACTATAAACGGAGGCCCACTGTGACATAGTGCCTCTAATAACTACTCGCTGCTTCCTATCAGTTAGCCAGTTTTTGATCCAAGCTGCCACAGTTCCTAAAATTCCTGCAGCTTTAAGCTTTAACAAGAGCCGTTTGTGGGGGACAACATCAAAGGCTTTCTGGAAATCTAAGTAAATCACATCATAGGCCTTTTTGTGATCAATTTCACTTGTAGCTTCCTCAAAGAACTCAAGCAGATTCGTTAAGCAGGATCTACCTCTCCTAAATCCATGTTGGCTATCCTTTATAATGTTATTTGCATCTAGGTAATCTACCATTTTCACTTGAATTATAGCTTCCATTATTTTTCCAGTAATGCTAGTTAAACTGATTGGCCTATAGTTTGCTGGATTACTTCTATCCCCTTTTTTGAATATGGGTGTTATATTAGCATGCTTCCAATCTGATGGTACCACACCCGCAGATAACGATTTCTGGAATATTAAAGTCAAAGGTTGGCTAATAATATCCCTCATCTCTTTCAAGACTAAAGGTAAGATGCCATCAGGCCCCTGTGATTTATTTATTTTGAGTTTAGCTAGGCTTAGTATCACATCAACCTCAGTTATACATATATTGGTCATAGACGATGCTGTATTCGTATTAATTGGTGGTAAGTTACTTGTGTTCTCTATTGTGAACACCCTTGAAAAATAATCATTAAACTCGTTTACCATATCAATTTCATTATCAATTATAAGGCCCTTACTATCCTGCAAATTAGTGATTTCAGCTTTTAGTGCTCTCTTGGAGTTAAAATATTGGAAGAAACCTTTACTGTCATGCTTAGCCTCCAATGCAATTTTTCTTTCTACATCCCTCTTTGATAGCCTAATGTCATTTTTTAACTCTGCCTGTAGACTTAGATACTCCTGCTTGATTTTGAAATCATTAGTTATTTTCCAGTTGTGGAACAGAGCCCTTTTCCTCCTGACTTTATTCTTAATTTCCTTAGTAAACCACCTTGGTTGTCGTTTCCTAGATTTAGTTTTGCTGGAAACAGGTATGAAGTTCTCTTGCACTTGCAACAATGTGCTTTTGAAAAATTCCCATGCCTCTTCAACTGTTTTGCTATTTAACTCTGTCCAGTTTACAGTTTCTAATTTCCGTCTCATACCATTAAAGTTAGCCTTCCTAACATTGTATACTTTTAATTTAGACTTTGCTCTTCGGACACTAAAATTAACCTCGAATTTAACCATGTTATGATCACTACCGTACAATGGGTCTAAAACCTCTAATTTTCCAATCCTATCCTGGTTATTACAAAAAACGAGATCAAGAAGGGCTTCTCCCCTGGTAGGAGTATTAACAAACTGAGTAAAAAAACAATCCTGTACTAATTCCACCATCTCAAGTTCATTTACAGAAGAGCCAGAGACTGTGTCCCACTGTATCCCAGGTAAATTAAAGTCACCCATAACCACCACATCATTTTTATTACTCATAATCCTGATATCATCATATAATATTCTGCTTTCCTCTACAGCTACATTAGGTGCCCTATAACAAACCCCGACAATTAGGCCATTTGAATCTTTAGCATCAAGTTTGATCCATACAGCTTCTGAATTTTTATTTTTATCAGTGAGATCCCTTGCCTGCAAGTTTTCTTTTACGTATAATGCAACACCACCTCCCTTCTTGCCTATCCGGTCTCTACGGAACAACGTATAACCATCCATATTATATTCATCACCATCATTGTCACTCATCCATGTTTCAGTTATTCCTATAATGTCGTAATTGTCTGAAGAAATTAAAGCCTCTAAGTCATTAATTTTGTTTCTAATACTCCTAGCATTCAAATACAGACCACTAATGGTAGGCCTTTTACAGTGTCTACTTTTAATATTTATTTGGGCTTTCCGTCTCTCCCCACATAAATTCTTAACTGACCTCCCTGCCCACCCCAGTCCCTAGTTTAAACATTCCTCAACTATTCTGCACATACGCCTCCCCAATACACTGGTTCCCCTATGGTTCAGATGCAACCCGTCCGGCTTGAACAGGTCCCACCTGTTCCAGAAGGTCTTCCAGTGCCCCATAAACCTGAACCCCTCTTTCCTACACCACCATTTTAGCCACGCATTTAATCCCCTTATCTCAGCTAATTTTGCCTGACTTGCACGTGGCATGGGAAGTATTCCAGAGAATACCACCGTGGATGTTCTGCTTCTAAGCTTATCCGCGACTTCTATAAATTTATCTTGCAGAACAGCCCTTCTGCCCTTTCCTATGTCATTGGTGCCAACATGCACCACGACCACTGGATCCACCCCGGCTGGGGCCAAAAGCCTGTCCACTCGATCAGGAAGGTCCCCTACCTGGGCACCAGGCAGGCAAGACACCGTACGGGACCCTCTATCACGGGTGCACACATAACTATCTACACCTCTTATAATTGAATCCCCTACTACCACAACCTCCCTCCTACTGGGGTTAGGTGGCTCCTTGGTGCCCAAGGGCCCACCTGCCTCCCCAGTCTCTTCTGGCTCTAAAGCTGGAAGCACCTGAAAGTGGTTAGAAACTGTTACTTCAGGTGATGCCGCCTCTGTGAACTGTGTACGCCCTTTTCTACGTCTACGACCTACGTTCACCCAGCTCTCTCGACCTACCTGTTCATCATTCTCCCCCTCCCCGCTTGTGACGTACACATAGTCTCCCTAGAAGGCGTATTAACTCTCTCCTTTAACTCATTGCTATGCTGGATGAGAGCCAGTGGCTCCTCTAGGTCACGAACCTGGACCATGAGTGAGTCAACTAACCCACATCGCTCGCAGACGAAGTCCGACTGGACGCAAGCATCCAGAAGGGCAAACATCTTGCAAACACAACACTGAGCTGGCCCCATAATTACCTAACTCACTATGTCCCCGTCCTTTACTCCCAGCCCAGTATATTAATAGAGAATATTTAAACTTTTAGTTGATCTAATTAACGTATAGTTAAAACAAAGTGCCGAGTACACTAAAACACTAAATTAATACTTGCGTTAAATCGGTACTTTATTATAAATTATCCGGCAGCGTCAGCGATAACAACCTTTAAATTTAACTTTTAAAATAACCAAATTAACAATTACTTACCCGAGATTAACTTCCTGCTGAACCACGTTTAGCTAAACTAAAGCGAAGTTGCTCTAGGGAGGCCAAAAAACCACAAAAACCCTCTCAAAGCAGGCTACTGCCGGAGCGGGAAAAAAAGTGGAAAATGTCCTCCCGGCCCCGACCGGCGACCGAGCAAAGCTCCGGAGCAACTGACCTTTTAGAGTTAATGTTACCGATGTTCGATAATATCACCCGCGGGTGTTTGATGCGAAGGACGCAAACAGAAACGCCACTCGCGCCCGCAGCTGTCGGTAACACTCACAAGGACAGACAAGTACACGTAAAAATAAGAGTAAAAAATGAAAACAACAACAACCACCCACGTAACCGTGCTGGCACACAAACGCTCAAATATACTTTACAGATAATTCAAATGAAATCAACCGCTTCAACAGGCACACAACACAACACAAGTGCACACAGCGACTACACCACTCCCGAACAGTACAGCAATCCCAGCAGCCTCTACAGCAATCCCAGCAGCCTCTAGGGGACATAAATGCGGGTGTCGGACCCGTAACCAGCTGAGATGAGGGGGCTGCAGCCTGTGCTGGAACCTGATACAGAGAGGTGGGCTGGAGCTGAAGATGGATGTGGGGCTGGACTTACAGGTGAGACTACGCGTAGTGACGGAGGAGGAGAGTGTAAAAAAAAGATGGAGATGGAGAGGAGACAAAAGAGGATGGGACTGGTGACAGAACTAAGAAGTGGAGGAGAAGGCTGGTGAGCAGGGCTCAGGTTCTGACACTGATGGAGTGCGACACAGGATTGATTGATTGATTGATTGATTGATTGATTGATTCCCTTTTTTGCTGTTGCAATTCACCATGTCGCTAGTCACAAGTACCAGCGAAAAGCAGGCCATCAACCCGACCATACATACACAAACATTATAGGGGGGCAGACAGGTCAGGAAGACAGGGGACTGTAGGAAAACTCAGAGAAACAGATTACGTGAGGAGAGTGGAGGTGAATAAACAAAACAGCCCCCAGACTGTACTCCAGTAGGAAGTACAATATAGGAACAGAAAAAAAAACACCTCAGCAATAAGCACATAGTCACCACATCTCGCAACACTAAAGTCGAGACTTGCAACAGGGGAGGGGAATGGGGAGGTGGAGGTAGTCCAGCATAGACAAACTGTAGGATCACACATGCACATATCACAGGGCCTAAATTCCAGGTGGCCTGAGACAAGGCCGAGCCTGGTACGAGAGGCACCAAAGGGGGGTTACACACACAAACAGATAACCAGGGAGGCTAGCACTCCAACTTTTATTGCCCAAAGATTTAGGGAGCTACAGACAAGCAGAGTGGACTTCACGGACAGGGGTCCCTCGACTTGGCACACAACCCCCTCCACATACACTCTGCCTTACATCTCACTCACCCAACAGACGAACACCCTAAAGGAAATTTCATTTAAGTTTGGCTTTTGTATACCCTGTATATTGATTTACTCACGACTACTAGTCTCAATATACAGATACGTTATGTTTGTATGTGTCCTAACTTTTAGAGAGTCTTCTGTGTTAAACCCCCCCCTTCTATTCCAACATTCCTTTGTGGTCCTTATCTGATCTTGGTGGACCTCACCAAGTTTCTTTGTTTCTACCATGCTATGTTAAAAGAACTGAATTAAGGTGTATTTTATCCATTCTGGAGAAGATGAATTGGCATAAGCCACACCAAACAAATTATGTTGTTTCCAGATGTGCAACTTATATTGATATTACCACAAACTAACGGCCACGCCTATCTATGGATAAGATGTGCTGTTTGTAATATGAATATTTGATGTAATATCCGCACAAAGTATAACATCTGTTGAGGTGCAACCCAAAACACCTGTATCCTATACTGATGTGAATCAGTCACATAGATACAATAATTAATTGTTTAATCAATTAATGCAGATGGTATGAGGTATGTACCTGTGAAGCTGGTATGGCATGTTTGGTATCAAACTGATTGTTAATCACCCCTGATTCCAAATCTGGTCAGTGATTACCATAAAAGTGGATGTATCAAAAGTTATAACAGCTTAATGAAAATCATCAGTAAAGGTAGAATCAGGCGGGCCATAAATCCCAAAAGGACTGATACAGACCCCCTTCCGAAAGCCCGCCAAATGGATGGCCAGCCATTGGGCCAGGAGTCGAATTCCTGGTCATCCCTATTCATGAACTTTAGACCATAAAAATCTAGCACCTCAGAACAAAGGCGGGCAGAACAACCGCCAACCAGCGCAGAGAACACCCAGCAGCCGTACAGAAAAGACCATCAGCCCGGGAGCAGAGAAGCCCACCAGAAACCCTCCGGTGAAGGCCCAGCTGAACAGAGAACAGCACCCAAGACAAGGCTTCACCAGGAGAGAGAATCCAAAGGGGCTCCACTCCACTGCTTCAAACGCCGCGCCTTCCTGAGTGCCATCGGCTCAGCAGCTCTGCCATCAACTGCCAAGACCCCCCCCCCCCTCACTCTTCAACCAAGTAAACCAACTTCTTTTCATTCTAACAACTTAAGCTGTTCTGTTAACCTGCTATAAGACTTGCTTTGCAGAACAGTATTTCCCATTTCAGGTTACTCATTTAAATCCGGTCATTGCATTTTCATAATTACATTGTTTGTTTTATTCCGTTATTTCGTGTTTGTTGTTTGTGTTAGGTGTAATGTCTGTCTTATGTCAGTTGTAGTGTTAGCTAGGAATAAATGCATGTCTTTTACACAACTTTAGCCTCCGTCATTGTGTGTCTCATAATAAGTTCCTGCCATTGTGCGATCTTGCTACACGCTCTGAACCTCAAACTCGCCTGAAACATCGCGAGACTCTCTCTCATTGGCCATGAGGGGAGCTTCGCTACCAATCGTGTACATTACCTGCTGATGCAGCTCGCTGGACGAGCCTTCTAACCCAGGTTACTAAGCGATACTGGTAATTAGTGAATCACATTTAAGTCTCACATTAACAGACTCACAGGGATACCGCAATTGAGTTTGGAGGAGCCGACCATTCGGCATAATAATTGATTAATAATCAGCATTAAATAATAATTAATTAAACTTTAATTAATTCAAACATATTGGTGGAGAATATTAAAATTTATTTGAGCTAATTGTCACGCTCGGGCGTAAGGCGAGCAGGGAAGCAGGCGAAAGCAGCCAGGAAGTCAGGTAAATGGGGTTTATTCCACGACAGACGGACAGGTACGGACAATACAATGACGGATCTGGCATACATGGGGAGACGCGGACTCATATACACAAGACTAGGCAAACGAAACAGGAAACAGCTGGGCACAATCAGGGAAGCACACGTGGATAATGAGGGGGCGTGGCACACGCTAGGAGCGGACGGAGCGGGGCGTGACATAACCCCCCCCAAAAGGCGCGCACACCGGGCACGCCCGAGAGGAGGCGACGGACGGGACGAAACCGGGGAACAGGACCTGGAAGACAAAAGGCAAAACATCAACCAAAAACAGGGAACAAGACAGAGACACAAAACAGGAACAGGGACCAGAAGAACGACAAGACACGACAAAGAACAGGAAACGCAGACAGACAAACAGAGAAGGAGGACACAGAGGGAACACCCACAGGCGACACGAAGGGGCCAGGAGTGAACAGAGGAGACACAGAGGGCAGAGGAGCAGAGACAGGAGGCAGAAAGGGAAAGGGAGGAGGAGCAAGGGGACCACCCAGGGGCCAAGGGAACGGGACGAGGGAGTGACGGAGGGGACACGGAGGGAGCAGGAGGGAAACCCAGTGAAGGCAGGCAGGAGGGGGAAGCCGCGGCAGGTGGAGGCGCAGCCGGAGCCAGCAAAGGCGCCGTCCGACGCTCAGCCGGAGCAGGGGGGCCCGGAGGCGGCCGACATGGACCCGGAGGCGGGACCGAGGACCGGCACCGAGGATCCAGGGGGGGACCCGGCGGCGACCGCCGACCCCGAGCCGGAGGACCCGCAGGCAGCCACCGAGCCACAGCCAGGGGCCGAACGGGCGAGCCAGGGGGCAGGGCGGGCGGGACCCGGGCCCGACGCCTATGTCCCCGTCCCTTACGGGACACCGACAGGCGGGGTCCTGGGGGGCGTTGGCCTTGCCGGGGTAAGGGCGAGGGAGTCAGAGCCTCCCTGGGGGCAACAGGCGTCGGAAGAGGCCGCGGGCAGGACGGGAGATGCGGCCTCGGGCAGGGCCGCAGGCAGGACGGGAGATGCGGCCTCGGACAGGGCCGGATCGGACAGGTCCGGAGCTAGCAGGAGGGATGGCGAGCGCGTAGGCGGCTTCCCTTTACGGGCTTTGGGCACCCGGGGAATGCCGTCTCTTACGGCGCGAATTCCGCCATGCCCCAGACGCTCCGGCTGATAAAAATACGCTTCCATCGGAGGTGGCTTCTCCGGATGGGAGCTCGCCAGGCGGATAGCGGTGGTGTCATCCCAGGCGGGGAGCAGAGAGCAAGCTCCCAGGAAGAGCATCGGGGCTTCTTCCGCCAGCTCTCTGCTCCGCCTCTCCCAGTTGCTCTTTATGCGCTGGCTCAAGCGGCGAAGGCATTTCCGTGCCCTCGTCAGCGGGTATTCCTGCCCGGCTGGGCGCTCCTTCTGGAGCAGGTCCCGGCCCCGGCTAGCCAGCTCCAGGGCTACCGGGTCCTCCTGGACTTCGGGCTGGGATTGCCAGTACACGAAGTCTTGCAGCAGTCCGAGCCGGTGGTGCTCGGACTGCTGCTTCGTGCTTTCGGGCAGATCCGTCATTCTGTCACGCTCGGGCGTAAGGCGAGCAGGGAAGCAGGCGAAAGCAGCCAGGAAGTCAGGTAAATGGGGTTTATTCCACGACAGACGGACAGGTACGGACAATACAATGACGGATCTGGCATACATGGGGAGACGCGGACTCATATACACAAGACTAGGCAAACGAAACAGGAAACAGCTGGGCACAATCAGGGAAGCACACGTGGATAATGAGGGGGCGTGGCACACACTAGGAGCGGACGGAGCGGGGCGTGACACTAATAATTCCTACATTAATGGTGGAGTTTAAACTTTTTATGACCGAACGTGCAGTTGAATAAGCGCTACTGTGAACAGGTTGCAAAGTTGAGGATTGCACTCACGGCAGTCCGAAGGCATTTAAACGGGATTATACGGGCTTATTATTTTTATTTCTATTATTAGTAGTTATTTTCTTTTGTTTTAATTTTCGGTTATTTTATTTTAGGTTTCATTCGTTTTAAACTGCAGTAAACTTAAACCCTATATCTGACGAGATTCACAGGTATTGCGCGTTGTTTCCAGGACGATTCGGACGAGTTTCTCCGTTTCTATATATCCTGGCAGAGATCTCTCTCTCTATTAGCGAACAGGAATTCTTGTTAAGAGGTTCTAACCTGAATTCTGTTGCTTTTGTACTCCCTGAGATAAGACCGATAGCTTAGCTACCTATCAGGATCTTTCTCGTATGTGTGTGCCTGCTTTAGACAAAGCAAGTTTAACACCACTTTGCGCTGTGAGCCAAGTGTGCGTGTTATTTAGAATTTGGGAGTCTCCAATGCTTGAGACCCGCCGTGGTTAAGCACCATTTGCGACGAGATATAGTGCACTCGCTATTTAGATCTGTCGCCGTAACGCGAGCGCTGTCTCGCTTCAGCAATTGTTTTAAGGGGTTTTAAACTGCGCAAGACGCAGAAGTAGCCGCAAGCGGCGTGTGCATACGTTAAAAGTGTATGTCACTCATCTAGCGTCGGCAATCCCCTAGCAACCGTCTTGGTTACGAGTGCAGTCAGCGAACGCCACTCTAACCACTTAAAGGTCAGAGCCCTGAAGGCCTGCCTGACGCCATTTGTTTTTTTCTCCTGGGTCACCAGTGACCCCACCCCTTAGGCTCACGTACCTGGGACCCCCCCCCCCCCCGCAAAGGGAGCAATGTCCCATCGAGCCTCTAGTGGTCAGGCATAGAACTACCACTCCATTTCGAAATTGCGCCTCTAGTGGTCAGGCATTGGACTACCACTCCATTTCGAAATTGCCCCTCTAGTGGTTAGGCATTGGACTACCACTCCATTTCGAAATTGCGCCTCTAGTGGTCAGGCATAGAACTACCACTCAATTTCGAAATTGCGTCTCTAGTGGTCAGCCATAGTAGTGTAACAACATCTGAGTTGGGTCTCTAGTGGTCAACATCGGTAATACCAACACACATAATTGGACACACAGGTTCTTGCCTGAAAGCAGGAATCAACTTCACAGACCAAATCGATTAGATCACAACACATTAACATCTAATTAGGTTATTGCTGCATAACTAATTGATGTTTACAATTAAACAATAAGAAACAATTAATTTGGTTTGATTTCTGTTTTACCTTTTTGATTTATTTTAGGTTTTACTTCATTTTATGCTTTCATTCACTCTCTCTTCCCCAACAAGGAGACTTGCATAGAAGTTCAACCGTTATTAATAACAGAAAACCAGTTACATATACAATCACATCAGGGAGTCATTGAGGTTTTGGACGTGACCGGTTGAGCTTTTCCTGTGCTGAGTGCTTACCATTTGCTCTCTGTCGGTTGAGCTTACCTGTAGCTCTGCTGTCACTGCTTACGATCGTACAGTTTGTCAGAACCGATGGGAAGTTCTCAGCAATTGGACGCCCAAAAGCGCGCCAGCTGGGCTGCACCCGCTGACTCATTAAGGGCAAGGTTGGCAGGTATCTCGGGAGGTCATTACAAGTTTGAGCAGGACCTCGTCTAGGGCGAAGTTCAGGAGAACAGCCCTAGCTTGGACTCTCAATCGGTTGGGTGACACCCGAGTGCCGTTGCGCCGTCTCTTGTTCGAGTCAGGGCCAAAAGTGCGCCCGATAAGCTGAGCCCCACCTGGGTTGTTTCAGTTGTGCGTACAGAACACCCCCTTCCAAGTTGACATTGCTGGGGATCGGGGGAGTGGGAGCTGGACTTGGGCCTGCTTGGCTGGGATTGAGCTTGTGGGACGTGCCCTACTCAGGAGGGACACCTGACAGCGTTCAAGCCTCTCTAACTGCATGACTAGCTTAACACCGCAACACCTCATATAGGGACAAATAAAGCAGAACCTGCTAGTGGTCCCCCGTCTGGTCAAAGCGGAGTTGTACAATAGAGCCCAACCAAGGGGTAATCTGATCTGCAACAGCAAGCTACGTTTGAATGCAGTCCCATTGGTTTGAAGCTGTTATTTCTCATTTCCTGTTCCCAACTTCTCCTGTGGTCTTCTGACACTGTCAGTAGCCACAGATCTGCAATTTCCAGGATAAGGCTTTATCCTTTCCCCCTCACTAGGGCATCTCTCAGGCCCTAGAGTAACTCACACTGTTCTAACCTGCAACAACTTCTCCCAGGGAACAATTTTGGTTTGTTTATTTTGTCGTGGGTAACTATTCCCGTGGTTCACTACACCCTTCCAGTTACCCATTGACAGGCCCCAGTTCTACTTTATTTTATTTTGTTGGTTTTATTTGTTCGCCCAGATTTAGGTGTTAGGCCTCCCACCTAGGCAACACCCAACCTGAGTAACAGATTTCTGCGGCCACCCTCCTGTTGACCGAGTCACAATGACCCACATGGAAAGCCCACTGGACCAGTGGAAAGATTTTGGTATCTGGTCTGAAGATGTGACTCCCAACTTTCCGCCCGGTCATGTCGATCTCACATGGTCCAAAGAAGCTGATCAAATTGAGGACGACATTGCCGAACTTATGGACATGCCACCCACTCAGAAATGCGGGAGTAAAGAGCTAACCAAAATACTCGGCTCCCTCGCACACAAACTACTAGCCAGGCTGAAGATGAATGAAGAGGGAACGTCCCATCTCCAGCAAAGGGTGCAAGCACTCCAACAGCAGGAGGAAAACACCCAACGACTACTGGCAGAGGCACAGAGAGATGCCGTCCAGGCCCAACATCACATTGGGAACCTGAAGCAAGAACTCCAAAAGAGAAGCTTTCCACCCCATGAGGAGGAGGAGACGGAAGAAGGCGAGAGGCCTCACACCAGCAAAAAGCTTCAACATGCCCTGGAAGAGCTCAGAGCTGAAGCTGACCAGCAAAAACAGCAAGCCAGAGCCACCAGAGAAAACCTCGAAGCCGGACTGGACCAGGCCGACACCCTGCTGGACAGAGCCCACGCGGAGCTCAAGAAAAAGGATGGTCAGATCCAGGCCCTGGAAAACCATCTGGCCGAGGCACAGAGATGTCTGCACAAGATAAATCACCAACTGATCAGTTCCCAGGAACAGCTCACCGATGCCATAATGAAACATCGGGCTGACGCAGAAGAGATTAACCGGGTGAGACAGGAATTGAAGCAAGCATATGAGGTGAAGTTGGAATTCGAGGCACCCTACGAATCAGCGATGGCACCGACTTCCTCTCCAACAATGCTGTCTCCCCCAAGGCACTCAGACCGCGCTCAAGGGACCTCTCACTGGGACAAGGTACCGCCTTGCCCAACACCGGACCTTGAGGAACCAATCGCCTGGAAGGTCTCTCTCAGAGAAGACACCACGGATGGAACAGGCTTACCAAAGCGAACGTTACACCAGCACCGGGCTAGCACAAAGGAGCTTGATAAAGTAGCTCGGAATATCAACACGTTCACCCCGAATCCCAGAGGAGGCCACGACATTCATGCCTACCTCCAAGACATTGACTTCCACCTCCAAAGACTGGACAATGTGACCAATGAGGACAGAGTCTACCTCATCAGGATCACATCTAGCCTGGAGGTCCGCAGCTTCCTGGATCGACAGCCCAGTCGAATCAAGGCCGACTCCAAGCTGCTACACAAAGCCCTGATTCGAGAGTTCGCTGATCCTGAGTCAGAACAAGGTATCGCCGTCGCCTTCGATGTTAAACAGAGCAGACAAGAAGCTCCCCAAGCCTACTACAATCGCCTTCGTCTGGCATATTTTGGGTCCAGAAATGAGCCAGACATGGAAGAAGATGCGAACTTCAAGGCTCTCTTCCTTCGGAACCTCCACCCAACCATTAACCACTACCTGGGGCTCATGGCTTGTCCCCGCACCATGACAAGTCAACAACTGCGAGACCTGGCGATCAAGGCGTACCACAAACAAAGAACAGCAGCTGAGAAGGCAACCAAGGCTCCGGCAGTGCTGAACCTTAGCACTACAGATCCCAACCTAGCGTTGGAAGGTGGCCACCCTCCTCATCAAACACCAATCCATGACCGAGGTTGGAGAGCAGCAAGCCACAGTGAGCGTTACCCTGGTGTGCCCCCACAGCAGTCAAAGACCCAGCCAGACTGGTGGGAGACACGGCACTATCTTAACAAGGGTAAACTAAGACCAATGGAGCCATGGAACAAGTGGAGAGACCGACAGGGAAACCAGTTTCCTAAGCCAAGCTCTCCCCCAAGTTCCCGACGGAATCCACTACGGAACTGGCAAGACAGAAGGAGAGGTTACGATCCAGACTCGAGGCCTGGACGAACCAAGGAAGAAGAGGAGTCTAATCTACTACAGTTGCTGCGTGATTTCTTTACTCAGCATCCCCTCAAGAGTCAAGAGGACTTTCGGAAGAAAGATCCAAAATGACTAGGACAGAAGCACAAATCACGCAGGACCCCACAACCCTCACCTGAACCCACACCAGACAATGCCTACAAACTCCCTCAGAGGTCAGCCCCAAATGACACTCAACAGTCATCGGCCTTCCCTACCAGAAATATTGGAACAACTGAAGAAGTCCCACCTCAATTAGAAAGTGCTACTGACTCATGCCCAGTAAGAGCACCTGATGTTGCCATCACCAACACAGAGCTTGATCAAGGGGATGAGCCCCCGCCGGTGCCCGGCAGCACTGTCCTGGTTGTGTGCCTTGACTCAGAGCACCAATCCGACTGTGGCGACGCCTCACCAATTCCTGGCCAGGCCCCTGTGCCACAGCTTCTGGGTGACCTGATGGAAAGGGGGGTAGCCAAGAAATTCTACCTCTCCATCACCCTGGAAGATGTTCTCACCCTCGGGGCCCTCATCGACACTGCAGCAGACATCACCCTCATGTCAGCCAGTCGCTTCTACCAGGTGCAGCACCTAGCCGCCCAAAAGAACAAAACCCTCCAGCCGAGGAAATGCTCTTTGGACGTGCAGGCATATTCACCAGTGGGCACCAGGATGGATCACATGATCCCCTTCGATTTGTCCATCGGCCCCATGAATGTAATGCACCCTGTATACATTTCCCAACTTGAGTCCATTCCATTCCTTATTGGGAAAGATTTGCTGAACCGGTTCGAGCCATTGTTAGACTTCCAACGTCAGAAAATTTGGGCTCAAGTTAGAGAACCGCTGCCACTGTGGACACCTGACACAGTCACATGGGAATGTCAAACCCTGGCTGTCTCCTCGGACCTCACTCCACACCATGGAGAGAACGCAGCAGGAGATCAGTGTCTTGACGCAAGAGACCCATACCAGCATCATGACTCCTTCCTGTGCAGGCAGGACCCTAGCCTGGAATCCTTCTGCCCCAAGATCGGGAAATGCATGTGGCTCCAAGGCATGGAAGTCACAGATGTGGTCATGACCATGGAGGTAGAAGAGCCACCAGTGACAAAAGAGACTGTATGTCACGTGGAGCTTGCTGACGACCAACACCTGACAATCCATGCCATAACTGCCCAGCCTGACGCAGTACAGTCACCCAGCTGCCACAGCTATTCTCAGGAGGGACCAGCAGCACCCAACATTTTGGACACGCCCACATCAATGGAACCATCGCAACACCACTACTTTGATGAAAATGTCTGTCAAGACATGATCACCATTTATGTAGATGGGTGCTCATTCAAACATCAGGGGACCCTGAAAGCTGGAGCTGGCATTCTGTGGCTCAATGACGACCCTGTCCCACCACAACAGCTCAAGCTTGGTCCTCACACATCGCAGTACGCAGAGCTGGCAGCAATCACAATCACCCTGGAGATGGCCTCCGAATGTGAAGTAAAGGACCTGCTGATCTGCAAAGACTTCAGCTATGCACGTCTCAACTTCATGTGCCATCTCCCTCACTGGACACGGAATGGCTTCAAGACATCAGGGAACAAGCCAGTCAAACACCAAGACGACCTGCACACGTGCGATGCTCTGATTACCGCACGAAACACGCAGATCTATTGGAAGAAGGTTTGTGGTCATTCCAGACTCCCAGAACTGGACAAGACGTACAATGACCACACTGATGCACTCGCTAAAGCAGGAGCACTGCATGGTAACTGTCCCCTCCCACCCACCCATGCTGTCCAGGTCGTCACCTGCAGCCACAGCCGAGCACCTACCTCGCCGCAAGCGGCCTCACTGCTGGAACTTTCCCTTCAGCTCTCCAACTCTGACATCATCTCTCTCCAGCCCACTGATGCTGTGCTGAACAAGGTCTGCGATCACCTCCGCGACCTCTCTGCTAACTCGATCTCCACAACTGATCAGGCATCCCTTCCTGACCTCCATCACCTGATGATGGCTTTACCCTTTCTTCATCTTGCCGAGGGCGTACCTCTTGATGTCCCTGATGCCCACACTTCACCACGGCTCGTGGTCCCTCAGGCACAAAGGGGGGTCATGCTACTCTACGCCCACGATGCACCCTGTGCAGGACACAATATTTTTTGCAATTTTCTTTGTCCTGTTTGTTTCTTTGCAATTGTTCTCTGGCCGAGAATTGTTGCCCACTATTTCTTTCTCCTGTTCTCTTTTGCACCGGTGTGCACAACATTCAGAGTCTCGACTCACCCCCTCAATCCTAATCTGGTTTTTATTTTCTACCCCCTATTACTAGGATGATGCTGCCCCCGCTATTAGCATTACTCTGCCTAGGAGGCTGAGGCTCCAGTCTGACACGGCGTTCCCTGGACCTCCGCCCAGCATCGTCTTCCGGGAACAGCCCGGTCTCTTGATTACCAACTGTTGTACCCACACAGAGAGAGTATTCGTCGGACGATGTCAACTGAGCCATTACCTGCACGAGAGACCCCAAACTAGTGGGACAGGTGTCTGATGGACTCAGGATGCCCTGCATCATGCTGCCACTGACACTACCCACAGTTTGGAGCAGACCCAAGCTGAGTCCAATCGACGGCCCAAGAGGCTCCTGAGCACCCTGCTGGGAGCTGCAGCAGCCGTTGGCACCCTGTTCGACATAGGATTCACCACTCCTCGCGGTCCCAGAAGCCAGGCGCCAGCCCCTGCGCCTCCTCCCTGTCCATCCTGTCACTGTGCCACCCAGAGTGCCAAACAATGGGATGTCAACAATGCCTCGTTGCATGGTGGTGATCCTGTTTCAACTTCCGTCGCCTGAATGATGGCAATGTCATCATCAGCCGAAAGGGGGGATATGTAGGATCACACATGCACATATCACAGGGCCTAAATTCCAGGTGGCCTGAGACAAGGCCGAGCCTGGTACGAGAGGCACCAAAGGGGGGTTACACACACAAACACACACACACAGATAACCAGGGAGGCTAGCACTCCAACTTTTATTGCCCAAAGATTTAGGGACCTACAGACAAGCAGAGTGGACTTCACGGACAGGGGTCCCTCGACTTGGCACACAACCCCCTCCACATACACTCTGCCTTACATCTCACTCACCCAACAGACGAACACCCTAAAGGAAATTTCATTTAAGTTTGGCTTTTGTATACCCTGTATATTGATTTACTCACGACTACTAGTCTCAATATACAGATACGTTATGTTTGTATGTGTCCTAACTTTTAGAGAGTCTTCTGTGTTAAACCCCCCCCTTCTATTCCAACATTCCTTTGTGGTCCTTATCTGATCTTGGTGGACCTCACCAAGTTTCTTTGTTTCTACCATGCTATGTTAAAAGAACTGAATTAAGGTGTATTTTATCCATTCTGGAGAAGATGAATTGGCATAAGCCACACCAAACAAATTATGTTGTTTCCAGATTTGCAACTTATATTGATATTACCACAAACTAACGGCCACGCCTATCTATGGATAAGATGTGCTGTTTGTAATATGAATATTTGATGTAATATCCGCACAAAGTATAACATCTGTTGAGGTGCAACCCAAAACACCTGTATCCTATACTGATGTGAATCAGTCACATAGATACAATAATTAATTGTTTAATCAATTAATGCAGATGGTATGAGGTATGTACCTGTGAAGCTGGTATGGCATGTTTGGTATCAAACTGATTGTTAATCACCCCTGATTCCAAATCTGGTCAGTGATTACCATAAAAGTGGATGTATCAAAAGTTATAACAGCTTAATGAAAATCATCAGTAAAGGTAGAATCAGGCGGGCCATAAATCCCAAAAGGACTGATACAGACCCCCTTCCGAAAGCCCGCCAAATGGATGGCCAGCCATTGGGCCAGGAGTCGAATTCCTGGTCATCCCTATTCATGAACTTTAGACCATAAAAATCTAGCACCTCAGAACAAAGGCGGGCAGAACAACCGCCAACCAGCGCAGAGAACACCCAGCAGCCGTACAGAAAAGACCATCAGCCAGGGAGCAGAGAAACCCACCAGAAACCCTCCGGTGAAGGCCCAGCTGAACAGAGAACAGCACCCAAGACAAGGCTTCACCAGGAGAGAGAATCCAAAGGGGCTCCACTCCACTGCTTCAAACGCCGCGCCTTCCTGAGTGCCATCGGCTCAGCAGCTCTGCCATCAACTGCCAAGACCCCCCCCCCCCCCCCTCACTCTTCAACCAAGTAAACCAACTTCCTTTCATTCTAACAACTTAAGCTGTTCTGTTAACCTGCTATAAGACTTTAGGGTCGTGTTTCCACAAACTGTGCTTGCTTTGCAGAACAGTATTTCCCATTTCAGGTTACTCATTTAAATCCGGTCATTGCATTTTCATAATTACATTGTTTGTTTTATTCCGTTATTTCATGTTTGTTGTTTGTGTTAGGTATAATGTCTGTCTTATGTCAGTTGTAGTGTTAGCTAGGAATAAATGCATGTCTTTTACACAACTTTAGCCTCCGTCATTGTGTGTCTCATAATAAGTTCCTGCCATTGTGCGATCTTGCTACACGCTCTGAACCTCAAACTCGCCTGAAACATCGCGAGACTCTCTCTCATTGGCCGTGAGGGGAGCTTCGCTACCAATCGTGTACATTACCTGGTGATGCAGCTCGCTGGACGAGCCTTCTAACCCAGGTTACTAAGCGATACTGGTAATTAGTGAATCCCATTTAAGTCTCACATTAACAGACTCACAGGGATACCGCAATTGAGTTTGGAGGAGCCGACCATTCGGCATAACAATTGATTAATAATCAGCATTAAATAATAATTAATTAAACTTTAATTAATTCAAACATATTGGTGGAGAATATTAAAATTTATTTGAGCTAATAATTCCTACACAAACAGCCATCCGTTCCTGCAGCCAAACGGCGCTGTACAAGGGACCCGCTCGTTCACGCTGGGGGTATGAAGCGGCGAAGGCGTGGGATGGGGGTAGGGTGTCCTTGTGGTTGGGGGAGAGGAATGCAAGAGAGTCTCACTGCCTTGTTCTTCAGGGGGAGTTGTTGAGCTCAGCAGAGGCCTTGGCCAAGGCCCGTGCTGATTAGGGGGGAGCCAAAAGCAGATAGAATGGGGTTGTTTGGGTTTTCAGGCGAGACACTGTAATTTCGCAGCTCCTCTAATGTCCATGCTGGTCTCCGCCATCCAAAATCCTTTGCAGAGCCGTGAGCCTCTCCGTGATGTTATCAAATCTGCGGCCCATAGTCACGGTGATGTTATTAAATCTGCGGTCGTTAGACACAGTGATGTTATCCAGTTTGCGATCTATAGCCATAGTCTGGGCGCCAACAGCTCTGCCAAGTCCGTCAATCATCCCGGCCAGCCTAGTTGGGCTTTGAGCGGCTGTCACCGTTTTCTTCAATTTCCGATAAATCAGGGCAATGCCTAATTCAATCAGCATCAGACCTGTAATCATGGTTCCGAATAGGTAAATGTCTTCGATGTCCTCCACGGACATCCGTCCATCGTGTAGCCAGCTGCGTATCCCATCCGTCCATCGTGTAGCCAGCTGCGTATGTTCCTGCAGGACAGTCAGGTTCCCCTGAACCTAGGCTTCTCATCGAGAAGATGGTGTCAATTGCGTTGAGAATCCATAATTTCCTTAGTTTTGAAGAACAGGGCTGAGAGAGTCTCTCAAGTATAGACAGTAAGACAGTAGACTAGACGAGACATAAGAACATAAGAACATAAGAATTATACAAACGAGAGGAGGCCATTCGGCCCATCGAGCTCGCTTGGGGAGAACTTAACTAATAGCTCAGAGTTGTTAAAATCTTATCTAGCTCTGATTTAAAGGAACCCAAGGATTCAGCTTGCACTACATTATCAGACGAGACGGAGACGGAGACGAGAGAAGCAAAGCAGGGAAGATAAGGGGAGGGAGAGGGAGAGAAGTGCGTCCGCCTCCGATGAGAGCTCAGTGAAGGATGGTTGCAACCTCGTCGTCACTCTGGGTGAGATCCTCACACGGGATCTTCTCACCCACCTAGGTTGAGTTGAAGGGGTTTACCAATTTGCTGTTACGGAAGCGTAGTAGATTCTGTAAATTTTTTGTAAATGGTCCCTTTTGTTTTTTACACCTCTTTCCACGTCCTGACCGGCCTCCCGCTGTATTTCTACGGCGTCCTGAGCCCTGCTGACCCCTGCTGGTTGCCACCGGGGTGGGAGTAGACGCAGTGGTGGCAGACATGGTCATGGAGCTGGGTGCCGGCGGCCCAGTGCAGCATTTCCTCTGACGGCCTCCACTACTGGTACTGGTTCGTCCTTTGGGATTAAAAAGACAGGGGACAGCACATTTAATTAAAGTGAATCCTTATGTCACTCTACAACAAAACTACATCACACGCATCACAGATATCACACTTGGCAGTCAGTATTGCACATTGAGAAAAATTCTGCCATCTTATTGGATACAGGAAATATAGGCTTGGGAGACTTATGCGCTGGTCTTGAATTGGGCCGCCTGCGTTTCAGCAGGGGAACTTGACCTATAAAAACACGACAGTTAGTGCACAGATTCCCTGATATGCAGAACAACAGCGAAAAACAACGCTGGAAAGGTTCATGTGCACCAAATATAGCAGCCTGCTCAATCCAAATGCTGACATCAGGAACTGACTATTAAGTAAAATCATTTATATATCTTTCAATTTCCATAAATTGCATTATTAGTATTAGGGATTGCATCTTCACTCTCAAGTTATCGAAACTAGGATTTCTGCTTTTTCTTTTTCTTTTTTTGTGATCAAATTTTAATTGGAGATTTTATAACAAAGAACAAGACGGAACAGAACAAAACACACTCGACCCCCCCCCAATACACTCTGAGACAGCACCTCAAAGGAAAAGAGACAGAGGACCAACAGTGGTCACCGGCACACCCAGCCCCAAAGAGCGCAGCTAAAAACTGAGGAGAAAAGAAATAACATACTTAAATCAGTAAGAAATGTCAAAATTAGGAAAGTAAAAATCAAAACAAAAAACAAGGAATACAGCCGCAGGACGTGACCCACAGCCAGTCCTTTACCAGCTGCACGTTATGGAGCCAGCTCTGGATCGTAGAACCAGACGAGTTGTTAATCCAGGCTGCAGAGAGTTCCAGCAGAAGCAGATCAAGGAAGGTGGACTTCCAGACAGTGGGAATGGCACAATCAGGAGACTTCCAGACAGTGGGAATGGCACGATCAGGAGACTTCCAGACAGTGGGAATGGCACGATCAGGAGACTTCCAACGAGAGGCTAATAACAACTTAGCCGCTAAGGTGGCGGATATCAGGAGCCTCCGATGGAAGCGAGAGAGAAAAGATAAGTCCAGGAGAAGAAGGACCACGGGAGACAGAGGGATGGGAGAGGAAAGAACTGAAGAGAGAGATCTGGCCAGATAATCCCAAAGAGCAGCCGCTGGAGGACAGTCCCAGAACATATGGAGAAAGGTACCAGGGACCTGAAGGGGGCAAAAATGACATATGGGGTCAGGCTCTAAGCCCATGAGATGGCGTTTCCGGGGAGTGGGGTACAACCTGTGAACAAACTTAAATTGTGTTTGCTGGTGATTGGGATTTTTAGAGCAGTTTTTAATATTATGAAAAATAACACTCCAAGATAGGACAGGGTTTGGAGAGAGCTCCCCCTGCCAGACAGAAATCATGGGGAGAGGTTTATGAGAGGATCTGCAGAGGAGAGAATAGAGACTGGACACGGGCTTAGAAACAGGGGAAAAGGACAGAGCAAATCTGCACAGCGGGTGAAGAGGAAGAAGCGAGGAAAAAGAGATATTACAGGCCCTAAGCATGGACCTCAGCTGGAGGTAGAAAAAGTATGAGGAAGAAGGAAGATCGAATGTGACCTTAACCCCAAAGGACGAACCAGCACCAGTGGTGGAGGCCGTCGGAGGAAATGCCGCACTGGGCCGCCGGCACCCAGCTCCATGACCATGTCTGCCGCCTGAGGGAATAATTAATAAAATAAAGGGAATGATTCTATAAGGCTGTAACTAATCACAACGAGAACTGACTGGCACGCCGGCATGGCAAGGCTACCTAAATCAGGGGAATCCCACGTATATGTTCAACGGATAAGTTGCAAGTAAAGATGTATAAAGCAGAAATAAGTACAAAGTAGAAGAGATCAAGTTAGCAGGGGTCTGGATAGAGCATTTGTGCATTTCCATAAAACGTCATTGACAGTAGTGGAAGTGCGGGTTGGTAAATTTAGAACTTTGATAAATCTTAAAATAATGTATTTGAATAAAATATTGTGATTAATAGATTTTATGAATTATAGAGACTAAGTTTAGAGATAAAGGGTATTAAAGTACATCTTTGTGAGAAAAATAACAGTTTATAGACAAGAGGTTTTAGTATATGTGTGCTCGTAGATAATTGGGTGCAGTGTTAGGGATTTTAGTTAGGAGAGGAAATAAGTAGAAAATAAATAATAATAATAATAAAATAATAATAAATAATTTAGAGCCACACATCAAGGTGAAGTAGCTACAGTCAGGGAGAGAATAAAAAAAAAAAAAGAATAGAGCAAGGGTTGACTGTGAGGAACTCTGTTCATTTTTAGACAGGAAAACAGTTCAAGTGACAGTAGAGTGCAGAAAAACATTAAAATGCAGATCATAGAATAGTGAGAAGCAGGAGGGCTGTGAAGCCCCCACCAGGGACACTCCGATGCTTCCGCTGATGGTGAACGGAGCGCAGACACAGTATGTGCCGTGGGCAGGACAGGATCTGGAGGGCCTGATTCTCAGACTCCCAGTCCTGGCAGAAGGGGCCGGAAAATGGATAAAAGCATTTGAGGAGAAAACTATGGGTCGGCTCCTGGTGATAGGGGACATAAAGGTGGTTCTGGCTTGCGTGTTGGGGGTAGACGGAATGGAGAGACTGCTGCGAAGCAGTGGCCTGGCAGTGGCGACTGGGACTCCTGTGAATGATGCATGTCACTTTAACGGTTACCGTGCTAACTGCTGGCATCAGCTGCGACTAATGTTTCCTCCACGGCTGAGTGTGGTTGAAATGAAGGTGGAGCCCATCAAGGAGGGGGAGAGCCCAGCTGCCTATCTGCAAGCTCAAGAAAAGCGGTGGCGCACTGAGACGGAGCAGGACCTGCAGAATCCAGCATTCAGAGGTTTGCTAAAGAGCATGAGAGAGAACTGACAAAGAAATGGAATCAGATGCAGCTGGAGGAGCTGACCGCTAAAAAGAAAAAAGTCCAGGCACCAGTGGTCTCTCCGGACCCAAGCCCCAGGGGCAGCCTGTGGACAGCCGACAGTCTCCTGTCGCTGGGGCCCCCCATGATACTAATTGGCCTCAGGTCCCTAATTGGAACAGAGTGAGTAGATACAATGGATGGGGGTTTCCTCAAAGGGCACCCATTTACCCACAAATTTGATGATCCCAGACTCTGGAGAGACTGGGGAACAGGCTGGTTCAGCTGCTGTGCTGGAGCTGTGATCAGCCAGGACACACCTGTATGTTCCAAAATCTTGTTTAGTGGAAGTTCAGATAGGTTACAAACATGTAAATATGCCCATACTAATATTATAGCATATCCCAGTGAATTTGTCAGGCAGAGATGCTTTGTGTCAGCTGCAGATAGACATAAAATGTGCAGAGGGGGGCGTAGAGGTGCTCAGTGGACAGTACAGCCTTCTGCGACAAAATTTGTTGTTCAATAGGGGACAGCATAGTTCATACGGGATTGAAGATGTTACTGATAAAGTTGGGGAAATTCTAGAACAGTGGGGCCCATTTATACAGGAACAATACAGTATAAGAATAGGTTGAATTGGACATAGAACAAACATACTTGTTTGTTGCAATGGAGAGATTTCAGTGTGATGGAATGCAGGCTGCTACCGAAGGTGAGTTAGTGAGAGTAAGTGGAGTGAGCAGAGTATGTAGGAGACTTAAGAGGTTTGTGACCGTGGAGCATGATAGGAGTGGTGTGAAGGGAAATAAAGTTTAGAGGAATGTTGGCAGGAGGCAAAATGTGGAGGTTAGTTTATGATTTGTGTGCAGCGAAATAGTTAGTGGAGGATCAATCAGTGGGAGATCCCAGTCCTCACACCCTGCTAACAGATGTGCCACCCAGTGCAGAGTGGCTCACAGTTGTGGATTTGTAGATGGCATTTTTCAGTGTGTCCCTAACACAACAGTCACAGTTTTTGTTTGCGATGACCTATAGGGGTCAGCAGTTCATCCATGTCGAGGATACTGCAAGGATGTGAACACATGCTTAGGGCAGATTTGGATGGATTGAATTTAAGAAGCACAGTGCTACAGTATTTGGGTGATCTGCTCTGTGTTATATACTGTACAGAGGCACTGAAGCCACCGTTGCTGAAGGTCTTAGCGAAAGGGGGGCTTGAGGTGCACAAAGCTAAGCTGCAATACTGATAAGAACAGGCTGCATGCTTGGGGTGTGAGTTCAGCCACGGGAGGAGCCCTTATGAGGCCTCTGTGTGGAAACAAAGGGGATGCTAAGGACTCTGATGGTCTGTTTCACTGTGATGGATTTTTGGTTGTGCCTTTGTCGTGTGGTTGACACCTTAATAATGCATGCACATGGTCTTGACCATTGCGCAAGGGGGGAGTTCTATGAAAAAAGAAAAAAACAAGGTTTATGAGTTGAAGTTGTACATGGGGTGTCTAACTCAAATATGCAAAGTTATTTTCAAGCAGGAAGAGGGGAAAGCAAGACAGCAAGAGAAGACAAGAAGGTTTGCAGGCAGGGTATGCAGTGGTGGCCAGACAAGGCCAGGACTATGTGGCCTTGAAGGCAGAAAGACTGGAAGGAGCCCAGTCAGCCCAGAGAGCCGAGGTGATAGCGGTTATCGAGGCCCTGAAACTAGCAGAAGGAGGGGCTGTGGCAGAGTAAGGAAGGGAAGCCCTTCCCCCAGGCCTTCGCCAGACAATCTTGGCAGAAGCCCATGGGGTGGGTCATGCAGGGTGAGACAAATGTTAGAGAATCTGACAAGCTGGTGGCATCCATTTATGAAAGAGATGGTGGGGGGATATGTACGGAGTTGCGCTACCTGTACCTTGTATAACTCGCGACCCACAGTCAAGCCTGAGAAAGGGCAGTTTCCAATGTGCACCAGGTCAGGGGAAGAAATCATTATAGATTATACAGACATGGTGATTCCAGTGAGAGGGTTCAGATATGTGTTGATGTGTGTGCATTCTACTCCGAGCGGGGGCGTCACGCAGGCCCGGCTAACGGCGACCGGCTTGGCGGCGGCCCCATATCGACTCGGGTCTCTCTTCATCCCGTATAAATCTTTCGCCTTTTACTAAAGATTTCCGTGGAGAGGGATAGCGATGAGTTCATGGTATTTTTGGAGGCTCTGTCCAAGCAGAGCTGCACTGCTGCTGTCAAAGGAAGACTGGGCCCGGCTTAGCGGCTGGCGTTAGGTGCCCGGTGGCGCGGCTGTGGTCTCCCTGGATCACGCGTGGACTCGCCGGGCGACACCTGCCAGAGGGGCTGGTGAGGGCTGAGCCGCGCCAGCTCCGTCGGCATCCCGCATGCCGGCGCCCGGCGGGGTGCAATTTGTGGGTATCGCTTCTCGGCCTTTTGGCTAAGATCAAGTGGATTTTACGCTCTTTTTATCGCTTTTAACGGACTGCGTCGGGTTTTTTAGAGGAAGGCACGGTGACCCTAATGCGTGACCAGTAGGTGGCTTGACCGCCGCTGCCACGGGGCGACCCGTGCCTTCCTTTTAGCCTTTTATCCCTGCTTTTATTTTCGTTTTTATTAGGCTGGGGATCCCGCAGTGGCTGGTGGCTTGTCCGCCGCCCTGCTGGGGGAACTGGTGTTTTTATTTCTTAGCTGCTTTTATAGTTTAGTGTTCCTCGGCTCATCCCGGATTGGCGGACGGCGGCCGGACCACGGCGGACGTCGGGACCACGGCGGCAGGAGGACTCTGCTCCAGGGACGACGTCGGTGGACCTTCCCGGATGGCGACGGCCGGCGGTGCTGCGAGGAAGCCCTTCAGCGGGCCGTGGCTGGTAGCAGGCGGTGGCCTGCGTAATACCGCCCGGTTCTGCTGGAGGGCCGAAGGGGAGGTGGGCACCTTCCCTGACCGCCTGGCCTTCATCCGGGAGGTGGCCTTCGGGGAGCTGGGCCTCCGCATGGAGGACATCCTCTGTGTGCAGCGGAATGGACCTCACCAGTTCTACGAGGTCACCCTGTCCACCGACGAGAGCTACTCCAAGGTCCTGGAGCGGAGCAAGGAGAGGGCCCAGTACCCTCTCCTGGGTCAGTATACCATCGAGCCGCTGTGGTGGCCCGACAAGCGAGTGATAACTGTACATTGTTTCAATCCTCATATCACCGCCGAGGCCGTCCGCCAGTTCCTCAACAAGTATGTGGACCTCCTTCCTGGCCACAAGGACATTCGGGATGAGCTGGGGATCTGGACTGGCCGACGCCAGTTCCAGGCCCGCCTGCGCCCGGACGCTAATGGGGCGGGCGGTTTTAGTCATCCCCCAGCCTATTTTAATTTGCAGGGTAACAAGGCTTACTTGTTTTATTCTGGACAGCCTCCCTTCTGCCGACAGTGCCACAGTTTTGGACACACTCTGGAGGGATGCGCCAACCTGCGCTGCCGGAACTGCCTGGAGCCGGGGCACATGGCCAGGGACTGCAAGGGCCCCCGTCGCTGTATCCACTGCAACGGCGAGGACCATCTGGCTCGTTCCTGCCCTCAGAGGAAAACATCTTACGCCGACGCTCTGTCAGGTAGCAGAGTCGTCGGCAAGGAGAGTGCTGGGGGAGCGCAAGCCCCCACATTAGGGCAGGAACAGCCGGCGGCGGGGGCAGGAGGAGAAGCCCTGGCCGAGGTGGAGGAGGCCCCAGGGACAGTGACAGCGATGCAGGAGGGGTCTCCAGTCCTGGCTCCGGGCGTCAGCAGCAGGAGGAGGAAGAGCGGCGCATCCCCCCGGAGGAGGAAGAAGAGCAGAAGGGAGGTACAACCCGACGCGTCCAGCCCTCCGGCTGCCACTTTGTCAGCAGTGGCGGCCGGGGACCAAGGCCGAGAGAGTCCCCCCTCCCCGACGTTAGGGGCCCCCCATCCGGTGTGGGACTTGGGACAGTCCCCTGCGCCCCCCCAGGAGTACAGTAGTGTGCAGGATAAAGCCAATGAACAGGAGTACCTGGGGGGCTGGAACTGGGGGGCCTTTTGGGTTTGACTGAGGAGGGGGGGCAGTAATGCGGTATTGTTTTTAATGGCTGGCTTTTATTATTTTAGTGTGTTGTTTTTAATTGTATTTTACCTTTTTAACATTTCATGGCCAATTTTAATATTGTCACCTTGAATGTCAGGGGTTTGAGGAACGTTTTAAAGCGCACATCTGTTTTTAATCAGCTGGCATCTTCTCCCTTCAGCATTTGTTTTCTGCAGGAAGTCCACCTCCGGGACCAGCGGGACGAGGCTCTCTTTTCACGACAATGGAAGAGTGGTAGATCCTACTGGAGCGTAGGTGGTGTCCACTCCTCAGGCGTCGGGATCCTTTTTGGCGACCGCGCCTTTGAAGAAGTAAGATCGTTTACCGTTCTTCAAGGTAGGGTTTTGGGAGTGGACGCCACATGGAGGGGACAGCGCCTCCGGGCCATATGTGTCTACGCTCCAGTGGAGGCCTCATCCCGTATAACTCTCTTTGAAGAGTTGTCCCCATTCTGTGTCACAGATCGACACTTGATTTTAGGAGGGGACTTTAACATCTCGTTGGAGGGTAGACAGAATGTCAGCTCTGGGCACTTTCGCCATTTTATTCGTTCCTTTAAACTTGTTGATGGTTTTAAGACATGCAACCCCAGCATGCCGGGCTTCACCTGGCATAATAGTCGCGGAGCCAGCAGTCGCATCGACTACATTTTAGCCTCACCCCCCGTTGTTTTTAAAAAGGTGTCCCTCTCCCCACAGTGGCCCACTGACCACTTGGCAGTGGAGGCCACTGTTTCCATAGACGCCCCTGAATATGGGGGCGGCTATTGGAAAATGAACCTGCAGATCCTGGAGGAGAGCGATTTTAGACACCTTTTTTTAGATCACTTCTCCGAGTGGCAGAAGGACAAGCCTACCTTCCCCTCCGTGGCTGAATGGTGGGAGAGTGTGAAGGATAGGATCCGAACCTTCTCCATGTAGTACAGCAAGCAGCGCGGGATGGAGAAGAAATTCTCCATTCTGCAGCTGGAGAGAAGGTTGCGGGATGAATACGCCGCTCACAACAACGGGGGCGCCATCGATCACGAGCGACTGCTTGGCATAAAGGGTGAGCTGAGGCGCCTGCATGAACAGGCTGCCTCGGCCCTAATGCTCCGCGACAAAATGTGCCTGTTGGAAAACAATGAAAAGTGCAACGCCTTTTTTTTCCAGAGAGCCAGGGAAGCCCGGGAGGAGAAGAGCTTTGTCTCTCTCCATGCCTCAAATAGCAACAAGGTAACTACAACATCAGGCATGCTGGAGGTTGCAAAATTGTTTTATTGTGATCTTTTTAAGGTTAGGGACACGGACCCGGTGGTAGGGGAGCGGTTCCTAGATAACATCTCACCTTGTCTTCCCAGTGACATTCGGGACGGCTTAGAAGCCCCCATCACCTTGGCCGAGCTGACCGCAGTGCTTGGCAAGATGAACCGCCGCAAGGTACCGGGCCTTGATGGACTCCCGGTGGAATTTTATTCCACCTTTTGGGATGTCCTCGGGCCGGAATTACTGCAGGTTGTAGAGGACGTTCAGCGCCGGGGTTTGCTCACTAGGAGCATGAGGTCAGGGGTTCTTTCTTTGTTGCACAAGAAGGGCGAACGTGCCGACCTTGGCAACTGGAGGCCCCTGACCATGCTTTGTGTAGACACAAAGCTTATCGCAAAGACCCTTACCGAACGCCTGAAGAAGGCCATGGCTCATCTGGTTCACAGCGATCAGACGTGTGGAGTACCGGGTCGATCGGCGACGTGGAATCTCCATCTCATCCGCGACGCCATCGCCTGGGTGGAGGACAGGAACCTCCCTCTCCTGCTGGTCAGCTTGGACCAGGAGAAAGCCTTCGACCGGGTAGATCACCGCTTCCTGTTTCAAGTATTGGGTAAGTTTGGCTTTGGACCCAATTACCTGGGGTGGTTACACACTTTGTATAACGAAGTTGGGAGCCATGTTGTTATCAATGGCTTCCTTAGTGATTTGGTGCCCCAGCTGAGTGGAGTGAGGCAGGGATGTCCCCTCTCCCCCCTCCTCTACGCGCTCTATATAGAGCCACTGGCGCGCGCCATTCGCAGCCACCCCGGGGTCGATGGCCTCCTTATCCCAGGAAGTCGGGGGAAAACTGTTAAACTGACCCAGTACGCAGACGACACTACCCTTTTCATCTGCTCTGATCAGTCTCTCGGTCATGCCATGAGCCTTGTTCATGCGTTCGGTAGGGCCTCTGGCGCGACGCTCAACCTCAGTAAGTCGGTGGCCAAGTATTTCGGCAGCTGGAAGGCGAGGGAGGACGTCGCAGGTGGTCTCACCCTCTGTGACGGACCTCTCAAAGTGTTGGGGGTCAACTTCCTTTCGGATGGTGCCGCCCGTTTGAACTGGGAGGAGCGGTTGGCGATCGCCAGGCGGAAGATCGGACTGTGGAAGTCCTGGTCCCTGTCCTTCCAAGGTAAGGTCTTAGCCTTAAAAGTGGATATTCTTCCCACCCTGCTCTACCTTGCACATGTGTACCCTTTGCCCCGCTTCATGCGCAGAGGCCTGACGAGAGACGTTTTCAACCTCGTCTGGGGGGGCAGGTACGAGTACGTGCGTAGGGAAGTGATGTATCTCGGAAAGGACAGTGGGGGGAGGGATGTTATTGACTTTCCTCTCAAGCTTGACTGCCTGTTCTTCTCGCAGCTCTGCACGCGCCTGGCAGCTCCCCTCGAGCACCCCCATCAGCACTTTGTGCGTCTGTGGCTGGCTCTCCCCATGAGACGCCTGGTGGCGTCGTGGACCAACCTCGGCCCCAAGGCTGAGACCCTGCCGGCCCACTACAGCCACGCTGTCAAGTGGAGTAAGTTTATTCCGGCAGGTGTCAAGACAGAGGCCTTGACCAAGCATAGAGCGCTTTACAGGGCTTTGCTTGGTCAGAGGGATACTCGGGCCATGTTGGGCCTGGAGGAAGGCACATGGGCGAGAATCCAGCCTAAGGGTTTGGATCACAGGCTGCAGGACCTGAACTGGCAGTGCCTTCATGGTAAGCTGCCAGTCAGGGACGTCTTACATAGGCATAAGCTGACCAGACACCCCCGCTGCCGCAGGCCCGAGTGCAGCGAGGATGAGACCATCAGGCACGTGTTTTGGGACTGTGGGCATGCACAGAGAGTTTGGGGGTTGGTAGCGGGCCTGTGTGGACGTGTGGACCCGCAGCCCGGTCTGACCTACGACAAGGTGTTGAAGGGGTGGGACCCCAAGCTCCATAACCCCTTCGGCCCCTGGATGTGGCTGCTGGTCAGCATTACCAAGCGAGAGCTGTGGAATGCCAGGACCGCGCTCATCCGCAGAGGGGTTCATCTGGAGGCACAAGGGGTATTCCGCAAAATCCGGGCCGACTTGGGTTTCAGGATGGAGACTGACGTCATCCAGCAGGGCTACCACGAGGCCAAGGAGAGGTGGAAGGGCCTCTTTTGGCTTTAGCTCCGTTTCGTTTAGGTGGTGACGCTCCATTCTACAGGGTGGACATGACGCACCTTTCTGGAGCACACAGAAGGTACTTTGGGTTTTAGGTGAGTGTGCTTTGTTTTTTGTGCGTGTGTTGTATTTGAAATATTTTAATTGAACTGCATGTACAGAATTTACTGAGCACGATTTTGGTTGATCACTTTTAGCACTTAATTATTAATATTAACATTATTTATTAACATTTTAACCTGTTTGGTGTGCTTTCTTGTTGTGATTAACCATTTTTTATGCCCGAAGTCATGGATTTTACGTGTTTTAGGATGGTGTATAACCCTGTTTTAACCCGACCCTGGTGTTTGAAGTTTGAGGTCTGCGGGTCTGTTCCTCTTTTAAGGTTTTAACTTTTTAATGGCTTGCATTTGAGGTGACATTTTATTTGTATAAATGGACATATTAGTGTAATTGAAGTTCATTTGTTTGTAATTTTAATTGTTGATTTTATTGCTTATATATAGTTCTGCATATTTTGCTTGTTTAATGCTATTTTAATATATATTATTAATGTTTTGTGGTATTGTCATTGATGTGTATGCCTTGGAAAATTTCAACCTTTTATATTGTTATGAGTACTGTTTTTGTAGGAAGAGGTTGTGTTAATATTCCTTGTTGACAATGCCAAGTTTTAAAGTGTGGTTTTTATTCAATGTCTTAAATTGTTTGTGTTAATGTGTGTGCAGAACTGATTAATAAAGTATTGAAGAAAAAAAAAATCTGTTCTTATCAGTTTAATATCTGATACGTCCCCCATGGAGGGGACCGCATATTAAACGGATTTTTGGAACAGGGAGCCGGAAGTGGGGCTTGCCCCGTCCGCTCCACGCATCGACCCGGTATTGCAGTGCTTCCGGGAATGGTGCACCTCTACTGCCCCCTGTTGTCGAAAGGCAGAACTGACTGACTGACTGACTGACTGAGTGAGTGAGTGACTAATAGACTGAGTGCTGTGAGGGGGGGGGGCCCTGTCTGTGCGTGGCCCCCGTTTCCCGCCGTTTTTCTTTTTTTTTTCGTTTTTTTTTTTTAAAGGAAGGTGACACACTGTTTGTGCGGTGGACAGCTGCGCTGAGGTAAGGCATGATGTCATCTTTGCCTTTTGAATTTTCCCTCATGTTTGTTAAAATGATTGCTGTCTTTTGAGAGGACAGGAGGACAGGGAGGAGTCGGGGCCCCGAGGACGGCGGCTGCGACGCCCCTGGGCATTCTACTCCGAGCGGGGGCGTCACGCAGGCCCGGCTAACGGCGACCGGCTTGGCGGCGGCCCCATATCGACTCGGGTCTCTCTTCATCCCGTATAAATCTTTCGCCTTTTACTAAAGATTTCCGTGGAGAGGGATAGCGATGAGTTCATGGTATTTTTGGAGGCTCTGTCCAAGCAGAGCTGCACTGCTGCTGTCAAAGGAAGACTGGGCCCGGCTTAGCGGCTGGCGTTAGCTGCCCGGTGGCGCGGCTGTGGTCTCCCTGGATCACGCGTGGACTCGCCGGGCGACACCTGCCAGAGGGGCTGGTGAGGGCTGAGCCGTGCCAGCTCCGTCGGCATCCCGCATGCCGGCGCCCGGCGGTGCGCAATTTGTGGGTATCGCTTCTCGGCCTTTTGGCTAAGATCAAGTGGATTTTATGCTCTTTTTACCGCTTTTAAAGGACTGCGTCGGGTTTTTTAGAGGAAGGCACGGTGACCCTAATGCGTGACCAGTAGGTGGCTTGACTGCCGCTGCCACAGGGCGACCCGTGCCTTCCTTTTAGCCTTTTATCCCTGCTTTTATTTTTGTTTTTATTAGGCTGGGGATCCCGCAGTGGCTGGTGGCCTGTCCGCCGCCCTGTTGGGTGAACTGGTGTTTTTATTTTTTAAGGTGTTTTTATAGTTTAGTGTTCCTCGGCTCATCCCGGATTGGCGGACGGCGACAGGACCACGGCGGACGTCGGGACCACGGCGGCAGGAGGACTCTGCTCCAGAAACGACGTCGGTGGACCATCCCGGATGGCGACGGCCGGCGGTGCAGCGAAGAAGCCCTTCAGCGGGCCGTGGCTGGTAGCAGGTGGTGGCCTGCGTAATACCGCCCGGTTCTGCTGGAGGGCCGAAGGGGAGGTGGGCACCTTCCCCGACCGCCTGGCCTTCATCCGGGAGGAGGCCTTCGGGGAGCTGGGCCTCCGCATGGAGGACATCCTTTGTGTACAGCGGAATGGCCCCTTCCAGTTCTTCGAGGTCACCCTGTCTACCGACGAGGGTTACAGCAAGGTCCTGGAGCGGAGCAAGGAGAGGGCCCAGCACCCTCTCCTGGGACGATACACCATCGAGCCGCTGTGGTGGCCTGACAAGCGGGTAATAACTGTCCATTGTTTTAACCCGCATGTGACCGCCGAGGCCGTCCGCCAGTTCCTGAACAAGTATTTGGACCTTCTTCCTGGCCACAAGGACATTCGGGATGAGCTGGGGATCTGGACTGGTCGACGCCAGTTCCAGGCCCGCCTGCGCCCGGACGCTAATGGCGCGGGCGGTTTTAGTCATCCCCCAGCCTATTTTAATCTACAGGGCAATAAGGCTTACTTGTTTTATTCCGGACAGCCTCCCTTCTGCCGACAGTGTCACAGCTTCGGACACACTCTGGAGGGATGCGCCAACCTGCGCTGCCGTAACTGCCTGGAGCCGGGGCACATGGCCAGGGACTGCAAGGGCCCCCGTCGCTGCATCTACTGTAACGGCGAGGACCATCTGGCTCGTTCCTGCCCTAAAAGGAAGACAACTTATGCTGACGCTCTGTCGGGCAATGGAGCCGTCGGCAAGGAGAGTGGTGGGGGAGCGCAAGCCCCCACGTCAGGGCAGGAACAGCCGGCGGCGGGGGCAGGAGGAGAAGCCCTGGCCGAGGTGGAGGAGGCCCCAGCGACAGCAATGCAGGAGGGGTCTCCAGTCCTGGCTCCGGGCGTCAGCAGCAGGAGGAGGAAGAGCGGCGCATCCCCCCGGAGGAGGAAGAAGAGCAGAAGGGAGGTACAACCCGACGCATCCAGCCCTCCGGCTGCCACCTTGTCAGCAGTGGCGGCCGGGGCCCAAGGCCGAGAGAGTCCCCCCTCCCCGACGTTGGGGGCCCCCCATCTGGTGTGGGACCTGGGACAGTCCCCTGCGCCCCCCCAGGAGTACAGTAGTGTACAGGACAAAGCCAATGAACAGGAGTACCTGGGGGGGCTGGAACTGGGGGGGCCTTTTGGGTTTGACTGAGGAGGGGGGGCAGTAATGCGATATTGTTTTTTAATGACTGGCTTTTATTATTTTAGTGTGTTGTTTTTAATTGTATTTTACCATTTTAACATTTCATGGCCAATTTTAATATTGTCACCTTGAATGTCAGGGGTTTGAGGAACGTTTTAAAGCGCACATCTGTTCTTAATCAGCTGGCATCTTCTCCCTTCAGCATTTGTTTTCTGCAGGAAGTCCACCTCCGGGACCAGCGGGACGAGGCTCTCTTTTCACGACAATGGAAGAGGGGTAGATCCTACTGGAGCGTAGGTGGTGTCCACTCCTCAGGCGTCGGGATCCTTTTTGGCGACCGCGCCTTTGAAGAAGTAAGATCGTTTACCGTTCTTCAAGGTAGGGTTTTGGGGGTGGACGCCACATGGAGGGGACAGCGCCTCCGGGCCATATGTGTCTACGCTCCAGTGGAGGCCTCGTCCCATATAACTCTCTTTGAAGAGTTGTCCCCGTTCTGTGTCACAGATCGACACTTGATTTTAGGAGGGGACTTTAACATCTCGTTGGAGGGTAGACAGGATGTCAGCTCTGGGCACTTTCGCCATTTTATTCGTTCCTTTAAACTTGTTGATGGTTTTAAGATATGCAACCCCAGCATGCCGGGCTTCACCTGGCACAATAGTCGCGGAGCCAGCAGTCGCATCGACTATATTTTAGCCTCACCCCCCGTTGTTTTTAAAAAGGTGTCCCTCTCCCCACAGTGGCCCACTGACCACTTGGCAGTGGAGGCCACTCTTTCCATAGACGCCCCTGAACACACTGACGTCGTCCTCGTCCGAGGAGTAAGGGTTCCCAGGAGCAGTCCATTCCAGCTGGGCATGGGAGGCAGCAGAACGTGCTGTCTGCTGCTTCTTCCTCTGTGGTGGAACGTCCTGCATAAGCTGTACCATCTGATGATGTGATGCCCGTGGATGAAATTGAGCCATAGTAGAACAACATGGCATACAGCATGGAACAAATAAGCACACACAGACAAGCAATAAAACAATAGGGAGAGCAGAGAGGATAATCAAGGTCCACTTCCCAAACCATGCCTGAAACACATTCAGGGGCCATGGCCATATGCCATTATCATGAGACTCCTGACTGTACAGCGCATGGGCTACCTCATGCATTTTGGCGATGGCCTGTGACAAATTGCCGTTGTCCTCGTCATTTGGGGGAATGTACGTGCAGCAATGGTCTCCCACCATAGCGCAAACTCCTCCTTCCTTGGCTAGCAGTATGTCTAGGGCTAATCTATTTTGGGTAGTCATTAAACGGACAGCCGTGAGTTCCTCTTTCACTGCAGTGAATGCAACAATGGAGGAAACGGTTGTTCCACTGAGTGAGGAATCAAAGTACATACCAAACAATGACCAGAAACGTTTTGTTGCATCACCGAGAAATTTGCTAATTGCCAATATGAATTCAGTTGAGGCATATGATACGTTTTTGTTCCTACACCCTTTATATCATCTCTGCTTTCCTTTAGATTCACATGATCTTACATATACCCTACATAAGCAATAATAGAACACAAAATTACACAACCAATAATAATGCTTATAGCTGGGGCCCAATACCCCAATCTACGTCTCCAAATCATAGTCTTTCAGGAGGACTAAAGATCTCTTGCAGTGCAACTGATGGACCCAGGAGGAGATACCGTCGACCTTCACGGCATTAGGTGTAGAGAGAAGGACTTGGTATGGTCCCCGCCACCTCGGTTGATGCCAATGCTTCCGGCGCAGGTCCTTGATCAGGATCCACTCTCCTGGTCCTATGGTCTCTGGCTGATTTGGCTCCGGTCCAACCTGAGCAGCCCTGATCTGGCTATGGATCCTCTTCAAGGAAATCTGTAAACTAGACACATAGGGTAGTAAATCGCCATCAACAGTTTCTAACGTGAGCGTGCCTCCCGGGTATGGGAGCGGCATTGGTCTCCCGGTGAGCACCTCAAATGGAGCTAACCCCGTTCCACTATGTGTTCTTCCCCCTCAGTCACACCATCTTTCTTCCACTTCCCCAGTTCCCCCTCTGTCACACCCGACTGGACATCAAGGAGGGTGTGAGTGTCATGTAATACCCGTGAAGGCATGAGCGCCACTGGGGCATCAGTGTGTAAGGCTGCCCTCTTAGCCCACCAATCGGCCCAGGAGTTACCAATGCTGACCGGGTCAGAGCACCCCGTGTGAGCCTTACACTTAACCACAGCAATGGAGTGAGGCAGTTGGATGGCAGAAAGGAGGTCTCGGACTAACTCATGGTGCTGTATTGGTTTACCTGTGCTGGTGAGGAAGCCCCTCTGTTTCCAGAGGGCTCCATGGTCATGGCATACCCCGAATGCATACCTGGAATCTGTGAATATCGTGACATCCTCACCTGCGAACTGGCGGCAGACCTGGGCTAGGGCTCTGCAGCCTGTGCTGACCAGGTGGACGGTAACTTACCTCCAGACAGCAATTGGCCCTCTGACGCAACCACAGCGTAAGAGGTAGATGGGCTCCCATCAGGGAGCCTAAGGGAGCACCCATCCACAAAAATGAGCTCAGAATTTGGTAATGGGTCTTCACCTAGGTCTGATCTAGGCTTAGCGAGGGATTGAGCAACCTCAACACAGTCATGAGGGGAGCCTTCCATTTCAGTGGGAAGAAGTGTGGCCGGGTTTATTGTGGAACACCTTTGGAGGGTCACATTGGAGAGAGTAAGCAGGATGTTTTGGTAGTGAATCAGACGCGCAGTGGTAGGGTGAGATGTTTTAGCCTGCGTTTTAGACCTAGGCGTCTGCCTAGGTGATTGAGGACATGTCCGAGATGTTGAACCTCCTGTTTGACTAACTGCAGTTTTGCCTTTGAGGCTTTATGGCCATTTTGGGCTAGAAACAGCAACAGCGCTTTGGTATCTTGCTCACAACTCTGCCTAGTGGTGGAACACAACAGCAGGTCATTAGGGTGCTCCCGTCCGGGGGCTTGAACCCCTCTAAGTTGTTTCCTAATTCTTGAGCATAAACGCTAGGTGACTCAGTGTACCCCTGGGGCTTCACTGTCCACGTATAACGCTTGCCTCTAAAGGTATGCGCAAACCAGCACTGTGAGTCTGGGTGAACAGGGACAGAAAAAAATGCATTTGCTAGATCAATAACAGAAAACCATTGAGCCTGAGGTGGTATGGATGATAGGATAGTTATTGGATTAGGAACAATAGGTGCACGGGGATGTATGGCGTCATTCACCCCCCTCAGGTCCTGTACAAACCGTCAGGATCCATCTGCCTTCCTCACAGGCAGGATTGGAGAATTAACGGGGGAGTAGGGAATTTCCTTCAGAGCCCCCTTTTGTACCAGTTCTTGGTGCACCATGGTGATACCCTTCTCTGCCTCAGGTGAGAGTGGGTACTGAGCTTTTACTGGTCTGTGGTTGGACTTTGGCTGGACTTGCAGTGGTGCCGCGGTGCAGATTCTCCCAAAGTCATTCTTGCCACTTGCCCATAGGGTTTCTGGTATCTCAGACAGCCACTCAGGTTCAGTTGGTGGGGCTGGTAGGTTCGTGGTCTGGCGATGTTCTCCAGAGAGGAACGCTTCTCTCCTGACATCTACTGTGAGGGAGATGGTATGTCTTTGAATGGTTCCATCTGTAGTAATACTTCGGCTATCCTCGACTGGAATCCAGTCTTGTCTGTCTTCGCAGTCTTTTATCCATGGGCCTAGGTCTTTCCATTGGTGGGCGTCAGTTTTTCCCAGTGACACATGGGGCATATGATGATCGAAGATCCATGTACTTTGATCTTGGTTGAGCTGGACAGACATGCCGGCCATGGACGCGCTTACATACAGAAACTTCATTAACACGGTCTCAGGGGGTTTCTGTTCTTCCAGGAAGAACATCATACATTCCCTTATCTCATGGTCGCAGTGTGAACTATAGAGAGCCGTGTAATGGAGGATAGGGGGTTGTTCAAGTGAGTGTGGCACCTTGTCTAGACAAATGGTGTTATCAGTGAGGACCCATGCGGCATAGCATGGCTTGCTTTCTTGGGAGACATACAATCCAAGTGGGGGAGAGGTCAGGTGGACTCCCCTCTCGTCCAAATCAATTCTGCATTGCAGTTTACATAGTACTGTAGGTCTCTGCCCAAAAGGTTAACTGGACAGTGATTATTCAACAGGAAGGCATGATGGACAGGACCGGACCTTGTGGCAATGGATAACGGAACAGTCTCTAACAAGGTGTGAGGTAGGCCAGAGGACCCCACAACTGTCACATGATTTCCAGACTTAGGGACTCCAGGGAGGTCTGTGTCTTTCACTGTGGACTTGGTAGCTCCTGTGTCCACTAAGAAGATAACAGCATGATCGTCAATCTCGAGGGTTATCATGGGGTCCTCCCTTGATGTCTCTGTGAGGGACAGGAACTGGCCATTTCCTGGTCCCTCAGTCCCCTCGCCTCTTCATTGTGGGCCATCTGTACCCCACTGGGGTGGGGCCCCCTGACGGCTTCCTCCTTTTCCTCCCCTCTGTGGAGGCGGCCACTGTTGACCATTATTCTGGGGACAATCCTTTCTCCAATGATCTTGTTTTCCACAGAGGAAACATCCCTCTTGGTCATCACCCCGGGGTTGGGTGCGGTGGAACTGTCTCCGGTCTCGACTGCTAAAGCCGCCTCTTTCTCTCGGGGTTCGGCATTTCCACCAAGGGGAACTGTCTTGGTACTCCAACAGTTGCCCTTTGCTCTTCAGTCAGAGGCTGTTGCATGCGTTGTTGAATACGCTCACTCCTTCGAGGAGTGTCTTCTTCATCTTCTGCCGAATCTGCAGCTCTTGCGGCTTGCGCTGGTGAGTATGCAGGGGGCGGATCCTGTCTCGCTGGAGGTGGCAGGATTTCCTGAGCAGGGGGAGCTGGTGGCGCTGAAGGGAGGGGTGGGTAGATGCAGTTGTCTTCCGCTTTCTATTTTTTGCACGACAGACGCACTGCCTTCGCCTCTATCTTCTTTCTCTTTTAACAACATATTCAGACTTTGTTGTGCTTGGACTGCCTTTGCTTTTTCCTCGCCTATTTTTTTCATGATTCCCTCATTCTTTGGTCTCTCAGCCTCTATTTCGATCTGTCTTGCCACATTTTCCCACATTTCCAAACATTCCGCTTCACCTTCAATACTTCTACATCATCCACAACAGCCTTCTCGCTTCTTTATCTTTCTTCTTACCATCCTTATTTTCGCATGGTCGAAAGACCCATCTCTTGGCCACTTGCCACCTGTCCTTTTCGCCCACATTTCACACATCTCTGAAAAGTCCTTTCCAGTTCTTTCCTCTACTGCTTTCCTACATGTTTTACCCCGTAGTAAACCCTTATTTCCCTTATCACGTTTACGCATATCCCTTTCAAATGCTGTTTCACCTTCCGGATCATAAGCCGGATCAGGAGCCCAATTTGACTTGCAACTGCTATTTCCCATTTTGTCGCACCAGACTTTCAGTACTGATTTTTTTTCTTTAAGATAGGTTACTTAACAAACATGCACAGAATATGTTAGACAAGCCAGTCTTCTTTGTATAAAGAAAAAAAAGCTAAAAAAAAATAAGGTAAACTTGTTTTCTTTGCAGGGAAAAAATATATATATATATTAAAATCGTCACACAGTAGAAAACTTCTATGCCTGTGTTATTTTGCAAAGCAAGTTCTTCATTGCAACAATGCAGACTTTTACAAAAGACTTATCACAAAACAGTTATATTTGTATAATTTATGTATGCCAAATGTACATCCCAGTAACATAAATCTCAATTCGGGGTGCAGTTCTGATAATAGGGACAAAGCAGTCGTGGGGATAATCTACAGTACACGGAGGTCTTTGTCTCAGCCTCTCCGTTAAACTATATGTTTGCGGAACCTTTTACACCTTAATTTCTGCTTAATTTTTTTTTAATACTTATGAGCTCATTTATTTGACATTCTTGACTTGTCAGGTTTCTAATTTCACACTCGGCACACTCATCCAAACCACAAACCTTACACATTCATACCGTGCACGTTACATTCATACAATCTTATTTTATCTAGTCTGCAGACAAAACACATTTCACATCTCGCTGGACGTGATACAGATATTTTACGACTCTCTCAGTCGAACCTGGATATTTTACGACTCTCCCAGTCGAACCTGGTTATTTTACGACTCTCCCAGTCGAAACTGGTTATTTTACGACTCTCCCAGTCGAAACTGGATATTTTACGACTCTCCCAGTCGAACCTGGATATTTTACCTTCAGAAAGATACCGCAACAAATTTTCTATTCCACAAAATTTGTCCTACCTTTTAGTCCGGTCGGAGTGACGGGGGACCACAGGCCTCAGGAACTGCGATGGGTCAGGCTAAAATTCTCTGTCCTCGACTCCAGACGGGTACCTCGTCGTCCTTCTAGGACTCGCGTCCTTCTGAAGGTCCTGGCGGTCCCCGTGCAACCGAATCCCGGACGTAGCCCCCAAGTCTGTTATGGAAATTTGGAGGTAGGAAGGAACAGATGAGTCCAATGGTTTAGCTTGGTTTCATTTATTGAGATATCTTTCTATGCGAGCTCGGGGAGACTCTCCACAGACAGTTCTGAGAAGTTCTCCAAATAGCAGACGCAGCTGCTTTCATTTTATATTGACAGACTAATGACCCTTCTCTGCAACCACAACCGGAAGACCCATGTCTGCTTTTACACATTCTATGCTCAGGACAAGCTTTTCGTCTAGCACAAGCATCTTATATTTACCATATATGGAATAAAAATTCATCTCTTGTCTAGCTTAACATGGGTAAGGTCTAAAAGCCCCTCCCCAGTCTCTTGCATCTGTTTCTTCAAGCATAGCAACCTTATTTTGCAGCCTAACTTCCTTAGTAACCATCGGACATCATGCTTGGTGGTAATTTTCCACTACAAGTTTAGTAACATTTAGGGTGAATCATGGACGACTGATCTGAATTTCAGGATGATCAGTCCACACGCGATCAGAATTAATCCACAATTACAACCTCCCAGAATATTATAGTAAAGGATTAATTCCATGTCACGTGGGTGACGTAATCGTCCGCGAATTCATCCTAATACAATTAGGAAATATCACCTCAGCTTCATCAACCCTATTGTCACCATAGGTGTAGTGAGCCTCTAGGTTTTGGTCCCTCCCCTGCTTGCAGATGGAAATTGCATTTAAAAACTCACTCCAAAACTGAATACACCAATGGTAAGTAAAGCACTTGGCCTCATAGGTCATTTTAGGGTAGTTGCAAAGATAATAGTTATGCAACTTATTGAATCTTTCCATTTTTTCAAAAACAACAGAAGGGGACATATATAGGGGTGTCGGACCCATAATAAGCTGAGATGAGGGGGCTGCAGCCTGCGCTGGAACCTGATACGGAGGGAAGGGATGAACCATGTCCGGAGCTGAAGATGGATGTGGGGCTGGGCTTACATGTGAGACTACGTGTGGTGACGGAGGAGCAGAGTCTGTAAAAAAAGATGGAGATGGAGAGGAGACAAAAGAGGATGGGATGGGTGACGGAACTAAGAAAGAAGTGGAGGAGAAGGCTGGTGAGCAGGGCTCAGGCTCTGACACTGATGGAGTGCGACACAGGATGGTTGCAACCTCGTCGTCACTCTGGGTGAGATCCTCACATGGCATCTTCTCACCCACCTAGGTTGAGTCCAACGGGTTTCCCAATTTGCTGTTATTGAAGCGTAGTAGATTCTGTAAATTTTTTGTAAATGGCCCCTTTTGTTTTTTACACCAATTTCTACGTCCTGACCGGCCTCCCGCCGTATTTCTACGGCGTCCTGAGCCCTGCTGACCCCTGCTGGTTGCCACCGGTGAGGGAGTAGATGCAGTGGCGGCAGACACAGTGATGGAGCTATCAGTTTCACAAGTTTTCAAAGTAGAGTTCGATGGCACCTTTAAGCTTAAAGGCCTGTATTTGCAGCAGAATGGTCATGCAATTTGGGTTTAACACCAAAAACATGTCCCTGTGCTTGCATCATTTAATGAATTGCTCCTCTGTGTTTTTTGCATCACACTTGAGATCTGAAGAAGCCTTTAATTCAATAGCAAGTCCACTACAATTCTCTACATGTACATCAGTTTAACCAATCATTATTTAATTAAGCTAATCAAATTTTGTGTCAAACTTCACAATGTTTTAAATAACCACACAGACACAAACCATACAAAATAATCCATATTTATTTAATAGAAATACAAGAATAAGAAAAATAAAGAGAGACAAGCCTGTCATCTCAACAATTTCCCTCTGGACAAATAACAACTCTATCATATTTTCTTATCTTAACCTCATCTTACACTATTCTATCTTAAACTTATGTCATCCTATATTACACAACCTTACCTTAACTTATCCTATCTTAATTTTATCCTGTCAGGGTCAGAACCCGTCCTCCTCAACCTTTCATGCCCCCCCCCCCCATTTGGGGACTGAAGGGCAGGATAGGAGCGGTATACACCATCTTATCTTATCCTGTGTTATTGCATGTTATATAATCTTATCTTAACTTACCCTATTTTCATCTGCTATTATCTTATTCTATGTTATCTTACATTATACAATCTCATCTTAACCTTATCTTCCACTCTTTCACTGTCGCCGCCTAGTGGTTCGGACGCATACGTCCAAATTTTCAATAACAAAAAAAAATTACGTTCAATAAAAGAAACAAATGTATCAAATCAACCAAAAACGGCTTGTTACACTACAAAAAACCTTTCAGATAATATCTGTAGAAAGTTGCGCAATTTTTGTGCCATGGTTTTTTTGTAACAAGTAAAAATAAAATGACCATGGTAGCCATCTTTAAACTGGTCGAGTGTCAGGAAGTAAAATATAAGTGTTAATAAAATGAAAACTAAGCACTTCAAACTATTTCTTTCACGGCCAATACTTCATAAACCGTCACAGTATTAAGACAAAACACGCATTTTTCCATAAATATGACTGTAATGCTCTCAAATAGCTTGCTCACTCATCGCGGAAAAATGTCAGTCGGCATTCTGTACATTCGTGCAATGTTTTTTATCTTCGGAGTTTTAGAAGAAAACCAATGAATAAAATGACAAAGTTACCCTCGTTTGAAAGCTTGATCTCTTATGTACATAAATCAATCACTGTAATCCTTCATTGTCAAGTATTTTTTCAGATATATGCTCTGCTTCCCTGCTAGCACATTATTTTTTACGCACTGAACCTTTGCCCATGGTTATGTTTCACCATAATAAACTTTTTACATGAACATCAAATTACAGTGTCATTTGCTTCATCCAATAGAGGTGTGTCTAAGGTTTGCAAAATGGTATGGGATGTGCTGATTGGGCATTGTTTTTCGCGCTGGGGACATGAATGCGCAACTTATTATCTGCAGGTGCAGTATTTGTGGGAGTGTCTCGAGTACGCATTGCGCACGTAGTCTCCGTGAGTTTACCCAGTTATTTTCGGACAACTTTTTTGACTGAAGAAAAATGGCTCGGATGACTTTCACTGTTGAGAAAGCACAGAAGATGATTTTGAAGAGTGGTTCGGGGGAAGAAAGTGTCGCTTTTATCCATTGATTCGATGGAGGAGGACGCTTTTTTGCGCGGAGAGGATGCAACGCTCGACATAAGTACATTTATTTACAGTTTACATTTTACTCTTTTATTCTATAGATTTTTATAATTCCGTGATTCAGCAAATTACAATTAACATTTGCTTTGGTAACACTTGTATTGTGGTACATTGGGAAAAGTTCCGCATCGCCTTTGTCAAGCTTTGAAGTGTGCAAAGTAATGCAGCGCTTTTGGCTTTCACTTGGGCAAAGTTACGCGGGGCTTTGTTTGGGCAAAGTTATGCGGGGCACTTGTCGGCCTTGTTTGAGCAAAGTTATGTACAGTACTTGTCGGCTTTGTTTGGGCAACATTATGTACGGTACTTGTCGGCTTTGTTTGGGCAAAGTTATGCGGGGCACTTGTCGGGCTTTGTTTGGGCACAGTTATGTGGGGCACTTGTCGGGCTTTGTTTGGGCACAGTTATGCGGGGCACTTGTCGGACTTTGTTTGGGCACAGTTATGCAGGGTTAGGTTTAGAAACAAAATGTTTCTTATGACCCATAAGTGGTAATGCATTTAGAAAGAAAGACGCTATCCCAAAACACTGCTAGTTACACTGCGGCCATTTTGGATAGGTTTTGGATAGGTTTGGCACAAGTCGTGTGAATAAAATATAGATTTTCCTACAAATGTGTGGTGATTTTGTGTGACAAAATGTTACTTATGACCCATAAGTGGTAATGCATTTAGAAAGAAAGACGCTACCCCAAAAAACACTGCTAGTTACACTGTGGCCAGTTTGGATAGGTTTTGGATAGGTTTTGGATAAGTTTGGCACAAGTCGTGTGAATAAAATATAGATTTTCCTACAAATGTGTGGTGATGATGTGTGACAAATTGTTACTTATGACCTATAAGTGGTAATGCATATAGAAAGAAAGTTGCTACCCCAAAAAACACTGCTAGTTACACTATTGCCATTTTGGATACGTTTCAGATTAGTTTAGGTTAGGTTTTGGATAGGAAAGGCTCCCAGTTGCACCATTTGCTATTTCCTCCGTAAAACCTGTTGGGCTGCATCAAATGATATGAAATTGGGCACACATGTAAAAAAACAAGTTTGGGAATCAGATTTTTAAAATTGGACCTATTCCATCATGTAGTTTTTGAAATATTTACAAAAATCCAAGACACAAAGACAGATTTTGTATTTTTCCAGCTGTTTTTGTTATATTCGCATGTCCATAAATTATACACAGGTTATTCATTTCGTTATTGAACTTCCTACAATCAGTTGTAAAGGGGTCAACTTTGATTTTAGGTATCAGGCATGTGTCTGTGACTTTATATCTGAAGTTATAAGGTAATTATTCCAAAGAGGGAAGAAATGCCCCCCCATGCAAGGGGCCCCTGGTTCACTCCATAGGGTTAACTTACCCTATCTTAGTCTTATGTTATTCTATGTTATCTTATGTTATACAATCTTATCTTAACCTATCCTTAGTCTTATCCTATTTTATCCTATGTAACGTCCACAAAAGTGTCACATTTGTATTTATGAATGATTTTTTATTATTGTCTTTTCTTTGTAATACACATGCACATATGTGTACTCCAGAGAGCATGAGATACTCATGCATCCTAAAGGTTTCATCTTAGCCTAAGTGTGTGGTTCTCACTCCAACCAGCGGGGGGCACTGCAGCGTAGTGATTCTCTGCGTCCTCGTTATGAATTTTCTCATAACTGCAAAGAACTCCAAAGCATCTACACGATGTTGTCCTGCCTCCTTATTATTCTCCTGTTTTTCATGTTAGTAATTCGTAAAATACCAAAAAGAAACAGATAAAATCACATAGAGATGTCCGCTAACTATGCTAGCCAAGTAGGTGATGTAAAATAGAATTTTGTTATTGCACACGTTTTAGTGAACAACACGAGGAAGCTAAGTCTTATGAGCAATGCTAGCGAGCAACAATGATTTAGTTATGTTACCAGCAAAGCTAATTAACGTGGTACACGTGGTTCCCCCTTTATAAATGTTAGCGAATATTTCATAGAATCCCTTGTTTTCCGGTTAGCTTAGCTTACTGTTATCCACCATGTTAGGCTAAGGTTAAGAGTTTTTTCACTCCAAGTTTATACTGAATTACGATTTACCAATCAAACATTAGGAGTTATACTTGGGTGAAACAGTTGTAATGAGTTTTGAGTATTTTGTGCAGCTACGTGTTAAACTAGTACTGGTAAATCTGCAGTGAATGAGTTTTGCTAATATAATAAGCAGTTAATGTTGTATACTGGGAAAAAAAGTACTAAACCCTGCTGAAAAAAACCAGCATGGTTTTTGTGCTGGTCTGTGCTGGTTTACTGCTGGTTTAGCTGGTGGACCAGCATAGCTGTGCTGGTCCACCAGCATGGTCTCATTAATGATGCCGGTCCACCAGCATGGTATTGCAGGAGAAGTTGGATTATCATTTTAGCTCATTACATAATTGTGCAGCCAGTGCTTACATGACTCTTGCAAGCTGTAACTTATTTCTAAATATAAAATAATTGAAATACAGGAGAACTGAAATAGAAACCAGACTAACAATGTCACTTAGTTCTTTAAGGAAAGTAAATTAATTTTACTTGTATGCAAATAAAAAAACTGCAAATACAATAAGCTGGTTGCATAAGTGTGCACACCCTTAAACTAATACTTTGTTGAAGCACATTTTGATTTAATTATAGCATTCAGTCTTTTTTGGTACACACTTGCCATCAGAGTGACTAATTACCCCTAATAAAGTTCAGCTATCCTAGTAGGACTTTCCTTACATTTACATCCTACAGCAAAAGCCATAGTCTGCAGAGAAATTTTTTGTACCCTGACACCTTCCAACAGTGAGATCCTTTTGATGCTCTGTAAGTTCTCTGCAGACCACGGCTTTTGGTGTTGGATGCAACTACAGTAAGTGAATATCAGGAAAATCCCATTAGGACAGCTGAACTTTTTAGGGGTTAAATTCAACAAAGTATTAGTTTAAGGCTATGCACACTTATGCAAGAGTTTTGGTCAAAGTGATGTCCAAATATCAGTACAAGATGCCGGGTTGAGTAGAAGCTGCTTATCAGGGCAGAATATTTGTGTACAAAGGGACCTTTTTACACACTTAGTTTCAAACAACTGTAGCTAGAACCTTTTGAACAAACATTTTGAACAACTACCTTTTGAACAAACTTTCAACCCTACCTGGCATCTAATACTGGCATAAGAACATAAGAACATAAGAAATTTACAAACGAGAGGAGGCCATTCGGCCCATCAAGCTCGTTTGGGGAGAACTTAGCTAATAGCTCAGAGTTGTTAAAATCTTATCTAGCTCTGATTTAAAGGAACCCATGGTTTTAGCTTCCACTACAATAGCAGGAAGACTATTCCATACTCTGACTACACGCTGTGTAAAGAAGTGCTTCCTCAAATTTGTTTTAAAATGTTCTCCCGCTAATTTCCACTTATGGCCACGAGTTCTAGTATTTAGACTAATATTGAAATAGTCATTTGGCTGAACGGCATCCAGACCCGTTAGAATCTTATAGACCTGAATCATATCCCCCCTTAGTCTCCTTTGCTCAAGGCTGAACAGATTCAGTTCCGCTAACCTCTCCTCGTAAGACATTCCTCTAAGACCAGGAATCATTCTCGTAGCTCTTCGTTGCACCTTTTCTAAGGCAGCAATGTCCTTCTTGAGGTATGGTGACCAAACCTGCACACAGTATTCTAGGTGGGGTCTTACCAAGGAATTATATAAGTGTAACATCACCTCCCTTGACTTAAACTCCACACATCTAGAGATATAACCCAACATTCTGTTCGCCTTTTTTATTGCTTCCCCACATTGGCGAGAGTGGGACATGGAAGCATCAACATACATACCGAGATCTTTCTTGTAATCAGCTACCTTTATTTCAGTGGAACCCATAAAATATCTGTACTGTATATTTCTGCTCCCTGCATGGATTACCTTACATTTATCTGTGTTAAATTTCATCTGCCAAGTATCAGCCCATTCGCTAATTAAATCCAGATCCCGTTGGAGCCTCTCTGCTGCTAGATTAGTATCTGCTACCCCGCCCACCTTAGTGTCGTCTGCAAATTTAACCAGTTTACTGTATGTATTCGTGTCAATATCATTAATGTAAATTAGGAACAATAGTGGTCCTAAAATTGAACCCTGCGGTACCCCACTATAAACGGAGGCCCACTGTGACATAGTGCCTCTAATAACTACTCGCTGCTTCCTATCAGTTAGCCAGTTTTTGATCCAAGCTGCCACAGTTCCTAAAATTCCTGCAGCTTTAAGCTTTAACAAGAGCCGTTTGTGGGGGACAACATCAAAGGCTTTCTGGAAATCTAAGTAAATCACATCATAGGCCTTTTTGTGATCAATTTCACTTGTAGCTTCCTCAAAGAACTCAAGCAGATTCGTTAAGCAGGATCTACCTCTCCTAAATCCATGTTGGCTATCCTTTATAATGTTATTTGCATCTAGGTAATCTACCATTTTCACTTGAATTATAGCTTCCATTATTTTTCCAGTAATGCTAGTTAAACTGATTGGCCTATAGTTTGCCGGATTACTTCTATCCCCTTTTTTGAATATGGGTGTTATATTAGCATGCTTCCAATCTGATGGTACCACACCCGCAGATAACGATTTCTGGAATATTAAAGTCAAAGGTTGGCTAATAATATCCCTCATCTCTTTCAAGACTAAAGGTAAGATGCCATCAGGCCCCTGTGATTTATTTATTTTGAGTTTAGCTAGGCTTAGTATCACATCAACCTCAGTTATACATATATTGGTCATAGACGATGCTGTATTCGTATTAATTGGTGGTAAGTTACTTGTGTTCTCTATTGTGAACACCCTTGAAAAATAATCATTAAACTCATTTACCATATCAATTTCGTTATCAATTATAAGGCCCTTACTATCCTGTAAATTAGTGATTTCAGCTTTTAGTGCTCTCTTGGAGTTAAAATATTGGAAGAAATGTGGACAAACCACGGACCAAAATAGCTGCTCCTATGCAGACATGTTCATCTAACACATCATAACATCAAGCCACACATCAAGCTCAGCAGTGCAGGAAAAGGGAGATAATCTGCTGTCCCTGTTCATGCAAACCCTCATGCATATGGAATGCCATAATACTCAAAATTATACACACACACACACCTCAATTAATAAATACGGAAATATAGAAATAAATGTAGATACTTCTATAAATGTCCTTTTTTTTTTTTAAATGAATCAATAAAAAGTATTATATTTCATAATATAATGCGAATGTTTTACTTAATTCAAATTCGATTTCACAATTAAGTCCCAGTTTTTACATTGATGTATTTCCGAATGACGTTTTTCCGAACCAGCTTTTATATTTCATAATGCAACTTTTCGTAATAACGGTGCGCTCTGTCAATCACTTTAAGGGGGGCGGGACTGAGCTTGTGATTTGCTAATCCATTGTGATCTATTATTCACTATGCAGGATATAAGGGAGAGCAGTATATGGATGCACCGATTTCCGGAACAAACACATGAAAGAAGCTGTCATGCCAAATGTCTGACCCCTTTAGAACGCCGCCTGGGTATGTGTGCCGAGACCATCTCAAAAATGAGGAGCATTTATCCTGCCCCAGAAGGATCGTGTTAACTGCAATGTGGTACAGCAGTACAGATTAACACTATTTGAATGATAATTTAATCCGCTCACATTTATGCTCCTTTTTGCACAAGCCCAAACACACTCAGAGTGCATTCAATGCGTGTACACGCGCACATACACAGTGCACTAGGTACAGTGGGGATTAAAATTATTTTAAAGATTTAAGACAATTAATCATGTGCCTATAAAATCAATAATTGTTATAATTATTACATATTTTACTCTATACATACAGGTGTATGTGCATGAGATCTTACTTTTAAATGCAAAACAGGCTGTCGCTTGTGACTCTCCTTTTAAAAAGCGCGCCAGAAAAGGGTGCGTTAATGTCACCAAAAGGCTTTGCGGCATCTGAAGTCGCGCGCTTCCCGCCGTTAGGGTTAAACCTTTCCGTGAATTTGGATTACAGCTAGGTAAGTTACCAAATTAGTTTTGCAGCAAAAATGTTCGCCTACGTCAGATACATAGACGACGGATGTAAAGAAATCGTTCCCACTTCAGATATTAAGGATTTTGATAGTAAGTGTTTGAATATTAGTAAAATTTACTGGGTGCGCTGGTTGGAGGATTTAGATATTCAGATATTGTTCCTGAGAGGATAGTCGTGATATCTCAAATACTTAGTTAGTAATATAACTTAAAAAGTTAAATGCAAGTTAATTGGATAGGTTTAGGTAACGCTAGTTAATTAAATATTTCTTTTGACTAAGAATGTATGCTAAACGTGCTAGTGCGAGCTAGCACCGCTGAGTTAAAACGTTTTTTTTTTTCTCATCTGGGACCAATGTAGTGTCTCAGACAACTATTAGTGTTGGGTGACATTATATATAGCAGGTGCTTTCAATATACTGTAGGTATATTAATACCCCAACTACACTTTAAGTGTATCTGACATTTGTGTGCATACGTACAGAATCTAATACCTTGATTGTTTTGTTATGGATTTTTATCAGATTCACTTGGGAGAAGTTCGACTTCAAAAAGAGGCCTGGTCCAAGATAAAAAACAATACTCGGGATTGTAAAAGTGTTGGCAGTGGCACAAAGACATTGTGGGAAAGGAGCCTTATGGGGAAAGAGTTTACCACCACAAAGACCAGCAGGCAGCCTTTAACCCCACAGAAGCTCCAAACATTGAAAGGTAAATCATTCATGACAGCAGTACCTATGGGATGGGATGCCAAGGACTGGGTTATTTATTTGATATGTACCATTAAAATTGTCTTTGTTCTGTTGTGACTGAAGTTCTTTTACATATACACTCACCTAAAGGATTATTAGGAACACCATACTAATACGGTGTTTGACCCCCTTTCGCCTTCAGAACTGCCTTAATTCTACGTGGCATTGATTCAACAAGGTGCTGAAAGCATTCTTTAGAAATGTTGGCCCATATTGATAGGATAGCATCTTGCAGTTGATGGAGATTTGTGGGATGCACATCCAGGGCAAGAAGCTCCCGTTCCACCACATCCCAAAGATGCTCTATTGGGTTGAGATCTGGTGACTGTGGGGGCCATTTTAGTACAGTGAACTCATTGTCATGTTCAAGAAACCAATTTGAAATGATTCGAGCTTTGTGACATGGTGCATTATCCTGCTGGAAGTATCCATCAGAGGATGGGTACATGGTGGTCATAAAGGGATGGACATGGTCAGAAACAATGCTCAGGTAGGCCGTGGCATTTAAACGATGCCCAATTGGCACTAAGGGGCCTAAAGTGTGCCAAGAAAACATCCCCCACACCATTACACCATCACCACCAGCCTGCACAGTGGTAATAAGGCATAATGGATCCATGTTCTCATTGTGAGGGTTTCGGTTGGGAATCAAGAGGACACTGGCGCGGAATCCGGTGCAAGGAGTTTTAATAAATCCTGACACTGAACAACAGTCCAAAGACCGAGAGGTCAGCCGGCGAAACGTATCCCTCAGAAACAAGGTAAGGAGCAGGCGGAATCGATGTCGTGGGACGGGCTGGGGTCGGGCGATCTGCGGAATCGGTCTTGGGGGCTGGGCTGGTCTCGAAGTCGGGAAGCAGGCGAGGGTCAGGCGATCGGCGTCGGTCATCAAAAGGGCTAGGGCAGAAACTCGGGGTCTAAGAGGTAGAGCAACAATGGTCAGAATACACGGAGAGGCAGATAACAGGTAAACGCTTGAACTCTGGAAAATTCCTAGAAGATCTCGCATCAGGGTGCAAGATCGAACGGTAGATATAGTCCCTCCTTTCGGACATAAGCAGTAACAGCTGGTGGAGGGTGATGAATCGAGAACCGGGAAAACCGGACAGTCCAGTAAAGCGGCGTCTGCCTGAAAGATCAAAACAACGGGAGGGCAGGAGCGAGGAATCCCCGATGGCGTGGCTGTGGTGACGTCAGTTGGGAACTCCCCGGGGTCGATCCGTGACAGTACCCCTCCCCTGACGACCGCCACCAGGCGGCGGACCTAGCCCCCCATCCGGATGGGCCCGCCGGAACTCAGCGATGAGAGAGGGATCCAGTATGTGCCGGGCAGGGACCCAAGAGCGCTCCTCCGGGCCGTAACCCTCCCAATCCACCAGGTACTGCAGGCCTCGACCTCGGTGACGAGCAGCCAGCAGGCGGCGCACGGTAAAAACCTCACCGCCACCCAGGACCCTCGGGGGTGGAGGAGGAAGAGCAGGAGAGGCCAGGGGACTGATAGCATGAGGTTTAAGTAGGGAGACATGGAAGGTGGGGTGAATCCGACGCATAGCTGCTGGGAGCCGAAGACGTACGGCAGAGGGATTAATGATCTTTGCAATAGGGAAAGGTCCCACGAAGCGAGGAGCCAACTTCCGTGATTCCACGTGCAAGGGGAGATCCTTGGCGTTCAGCCAGACCCGTTGCCCAACCCGCAAGGGAGGCGCCCGGGACCGACGTCGGTTGGCGTACCTCTCCATCCGGGCCCTGGATCGTAACAAGGATGTCCTGACCATCCTCCAGGTACGATGGCAACGGCGTAGAAACTGGTGCACAGAAGGGACCGCGACGTCTTTCTCCAGGGACGGGAACAAAGGTGGTTGGTACCCTAAACAGGAGTGGAAAGGGGAAAGGCCAGTAGAGGAGACCGGCAACGAGTTATGGGCGTATTCCGCCCAGGACAGGTAGGAACTCCATGTGGCGGGGGTGAGAGAGGCCAGGCAACGTAGCATCCGTTCCAGGTCCTGATTGAGTCGTTCCGTCTGACCATTCGACTGGGGATGGAAACCAGAGGACAGGCTTGCTGAGGCTCCAAGCTGCCTGCAAAACTCCTTCCAAAAACGAGAAACGAACTGAGGCCCCCTGTCGGACACGATATCCACAGGCAATCCATGAAGTCGAAACACATGATCGATCAGAAGCTGCGCCGTCCCCTTAGCAGAGGGCAATCCAGGAATAGGGATGAAATGGGCTGCCTTAGAGAACCGGTCCACCACGGTAAGAACCCCAGAGAATCCCCGGGAGAGCGGAAGACCGGTCACGAAATCCACCGCCAAATGAGACCAGGGTCGTCTGGGGATGGGGAGAGGCAGTAAGAATCCTGTTGGGGCTCGCGAAGGGTTCTTATTCCGGGCACAGGTGTCACAAGCGGCCACAAAACAGCGAATGTCCTGGCGCATGGACGGCCACCAAAACCTCTGCCCAATAAGAGCCTGAGTGCGGTGAACCCCTGGATGACAGGCCAGGAGAGAAGAGTGTCCCCATTGAAGGACTCGGGAGCGCAAAAACTCAGGTACGAACAAGCATGTCGAAGGACACCCCTCTGGTGCTCTTATGAGTGGTTGGACCGCCCGAACTGCCTCCTCGATTCCCCACGAGACGGCTCCCACAAAGCAGGTCGTTGGCAGAACGCGGCTGGTCACCACCTCCTCCTTACCCGCCTCGTGCTGACGGGACAGGGCGTCAGGTTTGCCGTTCTTGGAGCCAGGCCTGTAGGAGATATGAAAGTGGAAGCGGTTGAAAAACATGGACCATCTAGCTTGGCGGGCGTTGAGTCGACGAGCAGACCGCAGGTACTCCAAGTTCTTATGGTCGGTTAGGATCAGGAAAGGAACGGAAGTGCCCTCCAGCCACTGTCTCCACTCCTCCAATGCGAGCTTGATGGCAAGCAACTCCCGGTCTCCGATGTTGTAATTCCTCTCCACAGGGGAGAGCTTCCGAGAGAAAAAAGCACAGGGATGCTGTTTGTTGTCCGTGAGGGAGCGTTGGGATAACACAGCCCCAACCCCGGTTCCCGAGGCATCCACCTCCACAGTGAACTGCAGCGATGGGTCGGGAACCTGCAGTACTGGAGCAGAGGTAAAACGATCACGGAGGTCGACAAAAGCCCTCTGGGCCTCCTCTGTCCACTGAAACAGCACCTTGGGAGAGGTCAGAGCCGTAAGAGAAGCGGCCACAGTGCTATAATCCCGGATAAAACGACGATAAAAGTTCGCAAAACCCAGGAAGCGTTGCAGCTCCTTCCGAGACTTCGGCTGTGGCCACCCTGCCACGGCCCTGACCTTCTCGGGATCCATCTGGATGGAACCTTCAGCCAGGATGAAACCCAGGAAGGAAATAGTGTCTCTATGGAACTCGCATTTCTCGGCCTTGAGGAACAACCTATGGGACAGGAGACGTTGAAGAACGGCCCGCACATGCTGCACATGGTCCTGCTCGTTCTGGGAAAAAATCAGGATGTCGTCCAAGTACACAAAAACAAACTGATTTAACATATCCCGAAGGACATCATTAATCAAGGCCTGGAACACTGCCGGAGCGTTAGTTAGCCCAAAAGGCATCACAAGGTACTCATAATGACCAGTAGGGGTGTTGAAGGCCGTCTTCCATTCATCCCCCTCCCGTATCCTTACCAAGTGGTAGGCGTTACGAAGATCCAACTTGGTGAAGACCTTGGACCCCTGGAGAAGGTCCAGGACGGAGGACAGTAAAGGCAGAGGGTACCGATTCCTAACGGTGATCTCGTTAAGACCCCGATAATCAATGCAAGGACGAAGAGAACCGTCCTTCTTTCCAACAAAAAAAAACCCAGCCCCCGCCGGTGAGGAGGAGGGCCAGATGATGCCCGTAGCCAGAGCACCGTTGATGTATTCCTCCATAGCCCGTCTCTCGGGGCCTGATATGGAATAGAGACGGCCTCTGGGGGGAGAGGTCCCGGGTAGCAGATCGATCGCACAATCATACGGTCGATGCGGCGGAAGAGAAGCGGCCCGGGACTTACTGAATGCGTGTTTCAGGTCGTGGTATTCCGCCGGAACACCAGACAAATCCGGGGACTCCTCCATTGGTGTAGGAACCTCACGGGGACGACTGGACTGTAGACACTGGGAGAAACAAAACGAACTCCAAGCAATCACGGTGCCCCTCGCCCAGTCGACGTGAGGGTTATGTCGAACCAGCCATGGATGTCCCAACACCAGGGGTGCCTGGGGTGAGTCAATCAGGAAAAGAGACAGGGTCTCAACGTGAGAACCCCCTATCAATAAACTCACCGGAATGGTAACCCGAGAGATAACTGCCATTCTTCGTCCATCCAGGGCGTAGGCCGTCCGTGTCGTCTGGACGCAGGCGGTGGGTATTCCCCACTGTTGAGCCAGCGTGGAGTCAATAAAGTTCTCATCCGCCCCGGAATCAATCAAAACAGCCAGCGACTGCTGGCCGGACCCCCATGATAAAACGGCTGTAAGAAAAGTCCGCTGCACTGAAGAGGAGTTAACCGGAACTACACCCACCAATACCCTCTTCCCTACTGGTGGGTGTGCCCTTTTACTGGACACCGGGCAAGAAAATGACCAGCCTGCCCGCAGTATAAGCAGACTCTGGCCGAAAAACGTCGTTGGCGTTCAGCCGGAGACAGACGGGTCCGGTCGACCTGCATCGGCTCTGATCCGGCGTCGATGGGGTTAACAGGACTGGACAACGGAGTGCGTGGAACCGCCTCCGGTAGGTGTCGCTCCCGGCGACGCTGACGGATCCGAGTGTCCACCCGCAGGGCAACATCCGTCAGGGCAGACAAGGAGTCTGGCAGTTCTCGTGCCGTGAGCTCGTCCTTAATGTCCTCCGCCAAGCCATTATAATAGGCGTCGAATAAAGCCTGCGCTCCCCAGCCGCAGGACATAGCAAGGGTCTGGAACTGGATGGTGTAATCCGATACCGTGCGATTACCCTGGCGAAGCCGCAAGAGTTCACGCGCTGCCTCGCGTCCCTGTGTCGAGCGGTCGAAAACGCGCTTCATCTCCTCCTGGAAACGGGCATGAGAGTGACAGAACGACGCGTCAGCCTCCCAAGCAGCCGTAGCCCATTCCCTCGCAGGACCGGTCAGAGCCATGATTACATAAGCCACCTTCGACCGCTCCGAAGGAAACGCGGAGGGCTGTAATTCAAACGCAAGAGAGCACTGCGACAGAAAGGCTCTACACGAACCCGGTTCCCCATTATAATGTCCAGGTGGCTGTATACGAGGTTCGCTTGGTGTGGTCGCTCGCGCCCCCTGTAACCGCTGTACCTCCGTTGCCAGCGCTGTCAAGCCCGCATGGAGGGAGTCCACAGAGTCCCCCACAGCACTGACCTCCGTCTGCTGACGGCTCAGAAGGGAGCCCTGCCTGGTCAGGGCATCGGCCAGCTGCTGGACGCTCACCGGGTCCGCTGGGTCCATCTTCCTCTGGCGAGATCTTTCTGTGAGGGTTTCGGTTGGGAATCAAGAGGACACTGGCGCGGAATCCGGTGCAAGGAGTTTTAATAAATCCTGACACTGAACAACAGTCCAAAGACCGAGAGGTCAGCCGGCGAAACGTATCCCTCAGAAACAAGGTAAGGAGCAGGCGGAATCGATGTCGTGGGACGGGCTGGGGTCGGGCGATCTGCGGAATCGGTCTTGGGGGCTGGGCTGGTCTCGAAGTCGGGAAGCAGGCGAGGGTCAGGCGATCGGCGTCGGTCATCAAAAGGGCTAGGGCAGAAACTCGGGGTCTAAGAGGTAGAGCAACAATGGTCAGAATACACGGAGAGGCAGGTAACAGGTAAACGCTTGAACTCTGGAAAATTCCTAGAAGATCTCGCATCAGGGTGCAAGATCGAACGGTAGATATAGTCCCTCCTTTCGGACATAAGCAGTAACAGCTGGTGGAGGGTGATGAATCGAGAACCGGGAAAACCGGACAGTCCGGTAAAGCGGCGTCTGCCTGAAAGATCAAAACAACGGGAGGGCAGGAGCGAGGAATCCCCGATGGCGTGGCTGTGGTGACGTCAGTTGGGAACTCCCCGGGGTCGATCCGTGACACTCATTCTGTTTACGCCAAATTCTGACTCTACCATTTGAATGTCTCAACAGAAATCGAGACTCATCAGACCAGGCAACATTTTTCCAGTCTTCAACTGTCCAATTTTGGTGAGCTCGTGCAAATTGTAGCCTCTTTTTCCTATTTGTAGTGGAGACGAGCTTGAATCAGTCGTCCCATTCTCCTCTGACCTCTAGCATCAACAAGGCATTTTCGCCCACAGGACTGCCGCATACTGGATGTTTTTCCCTTTGCACACCATTCTTTGTAAACCCTAGAAATGGTTGTGCGTGAAAATCCCAGTAACTGAGCAGATTATGAAATACTCAGACCGGCCCGTCTGGCACCAACAACCATGCCACGCTCAAAATTGCTTAAATCACCTTTCTTTCCCATTCTGACATTCAGTTTGGAGTTCAGGAGATTGTCTTGACCAGGACCACACCCCTAAATGCATTGAAGCAACTGCCATGTGATTGGTTGATTAGATAATTGCATTAATGAGAAATTGAACAGGTGTTCCTAATAATCCTTTAGGTGAGTGTATATTATAGCGTCATGAAACACATATACCCAAGCTGTGCTTACTACGTAAAGTTTGCCTGGCTCCACAGTAATTCAATAAGTCTAACAGTAATGCGTGGGCTGATCCAAAATAAGTGAATAGAACTGCACATCACTGCATCAACTAGCCTAATGCATGCCTGCCAAAACTCCTCTTCTTCCTGGGTTTCTCCCAGGCTCGGCGCCCTCCAGTTTTGTTGTTTCTCCTGAGAAACACCCATAATTTCTACAGCCCTCAAACTTTATTATGAATAATCGGCATACATGGATCCATAATAAAGTTTGAGCGTCATGCAAATTATGTCAGTTACCCAGAACAAACTAAAAAATGGGACGGTGCTGGGAGATGGCCCTGAGATTTGGGATAAGTGGGAGCATTGGCATGTCTCATTTGCTCTCCTTTGTGTGTCTGTACTGCAGCCATCTGAACCCCCAACAGGCTGCTCTTAACTAACCTGAGACTTCCTCGGCTTTCTTAGGTTTATGGTTATTTTTAATTTAAAAAATTGCTAACCAGACATAATTCTTAATATTGCAATTTCACTTATATCAGTTTAGTAAATATGAGCCTAGACAGTTATTTTCAAGAATCTGTGAGTACTATTTTTGTTACACTTACTTTGTAAGGCCTTCTTTGGGCTTGGGGATACAGGATCTGACAGCGGGAGAACAAGTGTATCACAAGAACATAAGAACATAAGAATATGAGAGACAATCAGTACCTTTACATGACGTTAGAAAAAAAAATCAAACTACTGTTAGGCTGACTATAACCAGACTTAAAATACATGTAGACTGAAATCCTACTAAATCGACTTTCTCAAATTCGGAATAACACACCTAGATTGCAATTGGGAGTCAACTTCAAAGACTTCAAGGAGAATGAAGGGAAAAAAATCTGTCCTCACCACCATACTTTGCTGTTGATGTAGAGGTCAGCGTTTTCAGCAGTTGTTGCTGCAACTCTATGTTTAGAGCTCGTAGTGTTTCATTTTCAGCCTCAACTACTGCTCTAACCTTCTCCTGCTCCTCCAACCTAAAACAGAAGGAAATACATCATGACTGACACTATAAGAAACAATTACAAAAAAAATATTAAATATAGTTAAATATATTACGTGTAGTTATCCAGCTACTTACAGTGGAGACAGGTAGTAGTGCACCTGCATAGCTTTCCAATATTCATAAATCACTGAAACATCAAATTTGACTGGTATGTGGTACTAAAGTGAACGAAACCAGTAGCACCCACATGCCACGCAATTTTGGCACAGCGTACAAAATATCACACCACAAATTGAAAAGTATTCACACAACTACTTAGGGAATAATGATTCCATGGCTCAATAATACTATACAAGAAAAAATGTTGATTTTTTTTAACAAGCCAGCCAGCCTATTTTCAGTGGAAACCTTTCAATTGTCATAGTATATTATGATGGGCCATATTTCCATCTAGGTTTTGCTACATTGCTAAAATAAGCAGATTACATCGAAAAATGAGACAAACTGCAAACACATGTCTTCATACTTTTTTTGGTAGCGGCATAGTTTCTTCTTCGCCTCCTCATAAAGTTTTTATGGAACAACCCCACCATCATCATCCTCTTCAGAGAACATATCTGAAAGGGTATCTTCTCTGATTTTTTTGTTTGGTGTTGGGCAAGGCTTCATTTTTCTCTCATGTAGTAGAGTCAAGAGATTGGCTTTTTTTGCTTCTTCTGTGGCTTTTTTCTGATATGTCTGGTAACATGGATAAAAGCATAATTAGGAATCAAAGTGTAATACAAGACTCAAATACAAACATTGATAGATCAATGCAGTTAAAAAGGAACACATCCGCAGACTTCCAAGCTCTGCACAAGGGTCGGGCTAAAACGGCATCATACACCTTCCCAAAACACATAAAATCAGTAAAATCAGTAAGCTTGGGAATAAAATAGGTTAATCGCGCAGTAAACAGCACAACAGATCAAATAAAATGCTAATAAATGTTAATAATGTTAATATTGATGAATTAGTGCTACGGTGATCAACCAAAACATTGCTCAGTAAAATCTTTACGTGCCATTAAATAAAATCCATACCAAATAAAACACACACACACACACACAGAAAAACAAAGCACACTTACCTAAAACCCGAAGTGGCTTCAGGAAAGTGCATCACATCAGCCCTGTAGGATGGAGTGTGACCACCTAGACGTACCGGGGCAGCTTTCGCCTAGGATCAAAGCAGTTGGATGGATGTCAACTTACCTCTGGGGGTAGGTCATTTAGGTAGATGGCTGCTTCCTTCTGGGGGCTGGGGGTTTGGGTGAATGTCAGCTTACTTCTGTGATCAGGGTGTTTGGGTGGAAGCGAGCTTACCTCTGGGGTCAGGGGATTGAGTTGAAAGCAGCTTGCCTCTGGGGTTGGAACATTTGGGTGGATGTGAGCTTACATGAGGGGCCTGCATTTTTGGGTGGACAGCAGCTTGCCTCTGAGATCGTCTACCGCCGCTCCCCAACTTTCACAGCTTGGACCCCCTCCCTTCCCTAAGGTAGAATAATTCAGACATCCCAACCTGCAAAAACTCAATTCAGGGAGGTGCCCCCAACCGCCCGACAAGGAGTGAGATGTAACTTCAACAAACTTGATTTCACAGTTTAATTTCTTCATTAAGGATACACTTTTGTGTAGTCTGAAGTGAAATACGTTTTATATTTCTGTTTTTTGGGGCACTCTCCCTCTGTCTTGATGCTCCACTAAACCGATAACTTCGGTCCTCGAGAAGTTAAATAAAAGCCCGCCCGCATTGAAATCTGATTGGCTTATTTTGCTAAGTAAATCAATCAGGATGCTGTCTGTCTAGCACGGGCTACAGGCACACACGCAGGGATCCACACATATGCACGTTCTCTCTTTCTCTGTCTCTCACTCATTCTGTCATACGCGCGCATCTCTCAAGTGCGCGATGCACACGCTATACTGTCTCGCATGCATGCTCTTGTTTACTTGCTCTTCTTTCCAGGATATTTTATTCAATTTGCGGGTATCAGGGAGTCGCTGTCAATACGTGGGAGACTCCCGGAACTTCCGGGAGACTCGGGATGTCTGGATAACTGCTTATTTGTACTATAATGATAGCTGTTAATTTTCAGGGAGCTGTGATGATATTCGAAATTGTGCAGGGTTATATAAGTACTGTGAAGCTGTCGTTATCCAGTTAAATGCTTAAAAATATTTATTATTTTATCATATTTTATGTATACTTTCAGCTTATTCACAGGTCTCTCCTGCATTCATCTTACCGTCCGTCCATGCCTACTTTAATGTAAAATCAGACAGATTGCTTAGCATGCAGCTGTCCAATTACGCGTACATATTTTATTGCTGCAGATAATTAAGGTAGGTAATACAACGCTGGAGGTTAGATGTATAGTACGATTACATATGTACAACATGTGGTCATTTCAGTCAGACAAACGTTTAAAATGGAAAACGAGCTTTCCGTTATTACCGGCAATTTCCATAGCACGTATTAGTCGAAGTACTACACTGCCATCTATTGGACAAGTCGGGTTACTGAATCGTGAAATGTGTCTGTACTAAAATGGATAATATCTTCAGTCATGTTTTTTTTAGGACCACTACAAGAGGATTATCAGTATGAAGGTTTATCAATAAAAATAATTTATTAAACTAAATATTACAGGGCTCTCCCTGAAAATAAGACGCTCTTAGCTTCCAAAGGCAAGGACACATTCTAGTGATTTTCCAGGAGACTGGACCTAACTAACCTGGGGCCTTATGAAAAGCGATCAGTCAGTTCATGTTGAAGCTCACAAGGTGTGGAGAACAAGAAACACAAGTATGGGAGAAAGGCAAGGTGCAAAGCATACACAAGCAGTGTAACGACATATCAGTTACAATTTATGATTAAAAATACATCATTTCTCACAGTATGACTAGTGGCCCGTTGCTCCTACTATAGCCTCACACCTCCAGGGTCATGGGTTCAATCTGCACCCCTACTGTAATAAACAGTGACATTATTACAGTAACATACTGTTTAACAAACATGAGGGAAAATTCAAAAGGCAAAGGTGACGTCATGCCTTACCTCAGCACAGCTGTCCACCGCACAAACAGTGTGTCACCTTCCTTTAAAAAAAGAAAAAAAAGAAAAGAGAAACGGCGGGAAACGGGGGCCGCGCATGGACAGGGCCCCCCCCTTCACAGCACTCAGTCTATTAGTCACTCACTGACTCACTCACCCACCCACCCAGTCAGTCAGTTCTGCCTTTCAACAACAGGGGGCAGTAGAGGTGCACCGTTCCCAGAAGCACTGCAATACCGGTTCGATGCGTAGAGCGGACGGCGCAAGCCCCACTTCCGGCTCCCTGTTCCAAAAATCTGTTTAATATATGGTCCCCTCCATCGGGGACGTATCTGATATTAAACTGATAAGAACACAATTTTTTTTCCCAATACTTTATTAAACAGTTCTGCACAAACACAAACACATTAAAACATATAATAAAAACTGCACATAAAATTGGCAATATCATCAAGGGCATTAAAAACAACCTTTTCCTACTAAGGCAAAAATGTTCAGGAATCATCAATATAAAGGCTGAAATTGTCCCATATTATATAAATGAAGCCAATACAAAAAGACATTAATAAAACATTTTAAAATAGTATTAAACAAAATATCTGCAGAACTATTCTCCATAAAATAAGCACCGAAAGACAATAAAAACAAACAACACATTTACATAACGTTAAAACCTTATTAAATACATATGGCCATTTATACAATTAAAATGTCACCTCAAATGCAAGCTCTTCAAAAGTTAAAACCATAAAAGAGGAACACACTAGTAGACCTCAAACCTCAAGACACAAGGGTAGGGTTTAAACAGGGTTATCCACCATCCTTATACAACACACATAAAATCAGTGACTTCAGGGGGGTATTCCAGAAAGCAGGTTATGTGACATACCCGGGTAAGTTTAAGGGTAAGTTAGTGGATAACCTCATCTTTCTGTTCCAAAAACGGAGGTTACCTTTCTGGGTATGTACGTAACCATAGCAGCTTACTCTCTGAAGATAACCTGCTACGGAGCAGGTTATGTTCCAGGGTCAGTTTGTTGCAGAAGGTTACTGAACATGGCGTGCCCTTTTGATTACGATCCTGTGAACTTGGAGGCACAAATTATACAAGGTTTTTTTCGCCGGGAGAGAGTTATAAGACCGCGTATTGATGTCTTTTCATTTCCTAATGATTATTTGAAAAAACGTTATCAGTTTTCAAAAGAATCGTTAATTTACTTAACATCTCTTGAAACCGCATATTGCAAATGTCACAAACCCAAACCGCGGGTCTGCGCTTAGCACAGAAAACATTCTGTACATAGCACTTCGGTTTTTTGCGTCAGGGCATTTTTTGTACAATATGGGCGACGCAGAGCATGTGGGAAAGGCAACTGTGTGTAGAGCCGTTCGCACAGTATGTCTGGTACTTAACGCTTCTTACACACGTTTGTACAGTTCCCTGTCCATAAAGCTCTGCGTGTTATTAAAGAGGAATTCCACAGAGTGGTAGGTTTGTCCTTTGTAGTAAAATCTATGATGCATATTTAATATGTAGTCATGCTATTTATATCTATACATGTATTCATCCTGCACACACACACACTTGATACTTCCATATATGACTTTCTATTTCAGGGTTTCCAAATGTAATTTGGAATAAATGTAATACATGTATAGTGACAATAAAAGGCATTCATTCATTCATAATTGGGTGCATTGATGACACCTACATTCCTATTAAAGCTCCTTCAATAAATGAGGGAGACTATATATGTTAATAGGAAATCTATTCATAGTATCAATGTGCAGGTAACTTGATTTTGTATCCTTAATTTTTTGCCTTGTTAAAATCATCAAACTCATTACTTTTTTCCACTAACTATAGGTAATCATTACAGGACAGTAGCCTACAATGCTGGTTACCACTGGTTGCCCTCAGATGGGGTGAGGGGAGGTGGTGGTGGGCCCCTGCCAGTTAGACGGGCTTCAGCCTTTTTTCTATTAGCTACATGACAGAAAGAATATACTAAATCGTGTTTAATAAATAGTTCGGTGATCGTGTAATCAAATATTACCTTTGTGCGGAATGTTTTTGTGTTTCATTTTGACTTGGCTCAAAGTTCTTCTGGCTCCAGAAGGATTACACCTTATTAAATAAGAAACCATATATTCCTCGTCGATACACATTGTTATTTTAACCTAGAGAAATGAATCGCAGGAAAAGTAAATGCTTTCATAGTGATTTAACAGTCAAAAGGATGCGGAAGGGGTACGTGTTTAATTATTTTGCATTATAATAAAAGGGGAGGCGATGTCAAATTTGCAATTTAATACACACGCATTTACTCTGTCCGTTATTTTTTGCCAAGCCAACTCTCTTTCTTTAGCCGATACAGCCGTATTGCTTTTATTCATTATTATTGGCTTGAATTCCTCATATGCGTGCATTAAAACGTCCAACTCCGCCTCTGTGAAGTATGCCGCTCTCTTTTTTTCACTTTGATTTTCCATTTTGACTCGTGAAATCGGCGATCTATTGAAAACGTCTTTATGTATGCACGGTGCACGCGCATTAACTCTGGGTAACCAATAGGAGGTTGATTGAACTTACTCTTCTCAGGTGTTTTGGAACCGACATACTCATGGTATGCGGGTTTGGGGTATATCAACCCAGAGGTTAAGATTTACCAAATGGTAAGTTAACCAAGCTTTCTGGAATACCCCCCAGGCATAAAAAACAGGTTAATCACAAAAACAAAGCACACCAAACAGGTTAAAATGTTAATAAACAATGTTCATATTAATAAATAAGTGCTAAAAGTGATCAACCAGAATCGTGCTTAGTAAATTTTGTACATGCAGTTAAATTAACATATTTCAAATACTACACACGCACAAAAAACAAAGCACACTTGCCTAAAACCCAAAGTGCCTTCTGTGTACTTCAGGAAAGTGCGTCATGTCCACCCTGTAGAATGGAGCATCACCACCTAAACAACACGGGGCTAAAGCCAGAAGAGGCCCTTCCACCTCTCCTTGGCCTCGTGGTAGCCCCGCTGGATGACGTCAGTCTCCATCCTGAAACCCAAGTCGGCCCGGATTTTACGGAATACCCCTTGTGCCTCCAGATGAACCCCTCTACGGATGAGCGCGGTCCTGGCATTCCACAGCTCTCGCTTGGTAATGCTGACCAGCAGCCACATCCAGGGGCCGAAAGGGTTATGGAGGTTGGGGTCCCACCCCTTCAACACCTTGTCGTAGGTCAGACCGGGCTGCGGGTCCACACGTCCACACAGGCCCGCTACCAACCCCCAAACTCTCTGTGCATGCCCAGCATGGCCCGAGTATCCCTATGACCAAGCAAAGCCCTGTAAAGCGCTCTATGCTTGGTCAGGGCCTCTGTCTTGACACCTGCCGGAAGAGACTTACTCCACTTAATAGCATGGTGATAATGGGTCGGCAGCGTCTCCGCCTTGGGTCCGGCGTTGGACCACAACGTCAACAGACGTCTCATGGGCAGGGCCAGCCACAAGTGAACAAAATACTGGTGGGGGTGTTCTAGGGGAGCCACCAGACGTGCACAGATCTGGGAGAAGAACAGGCAGTCAAGCTTGAGAGGGAAGTCAGGAACGTCCCTCCCCCCACTGTCCTTTCCAAGGTACATCACTTCCCTCCTCACATACTCATACCTGCCGCCCCAAACAAGGTTAAACACATCCTTAGTTAGGCCTCTCCGCATGAAGCGGGGCATGGGGAACACATGGGCGAGGTAGAGGAGGGTGGGAAGGATATCAACCTTCAAGGCGAGAACCTTACCCTGGAAGGACAGGGACCTGGCCTTCCACATCCCCATCTTCCGCCTGGCGATCGTCAAACGCTCTTCCCAGTTTACCCGGGCAGCACCTTTCGAAAGAAAGTTAACCCCCAACACCTTGAGAGGGCCGTCGCAGAGAGTAAGCCCCCCCGGGATATCCTCTCTCGCCTTCCAGCTGCCAAAGTACTTGACCACCGACTTGCTAAGGTTAAGTGCAGCCCTGGAGGCCTTCCCGAACGCCTGCACCAAGCCCAGGGCGTGACCGAGCGCATGGTCCGAGCACACAAACAGAGTGGTATCGTCTGCGTACTGGGCCAGCTTAACCGTCAGGCCCCCACTCCCTGGCAGGATCAGGCCGTCGATACCTGGATGGGCACGGATGGTGCTCGCCAGAGGCTCTATATACAGAGCGTAGAGGAGGGGGGAGAGAGGGCAACCCTGCCTCACTCCACTTGACTGGGGAACCCAATCACTAAGGGAACCATTAATCGACACATGGCTACCAACCTCAGTATAAAGCGCATGAACCCATCCCAAGAACTTAGGCCCAAAACCTAGCCTGCTCAATACCCCAAACAGGAAGCAGTGGTCCATTCGGTCAAACGCCTTCTCCTGGTCCAAGCTAACGAGTGCCAGAGGGACATTCCTGTCCTCAGCCCAGGCGATCGCGTCCCGAATTAAATGTAAATTCCAAGTCGCAGATCGACCCGGGACCCCGCAAGTCTGGTCACTATGGACCAGGTGGGTCATGGCCTTTTTTAGGTGCTCAGTTAGGGTCTTTGCTATGATCTTTGCATCTACACAAAGCATTGTCAGGGGTCTCCAGTTGCCAAGTTCGGCACGATCGCCCTTCTTGTACAACAAAGACAAGACCCCTGACCGCATGCTCTTGGTGAGCATGCCCTGACGCTGCACGTCCTCAGCCACCTCTAGCAGCTCCGGCCCGAGGACTTCCCAAAACGTGGAGTAGAATTCCACGGGGAGTCCATCGAGACCAGGAACTTTGCGCCAGTTCATTTTGCCTAGCACCTCGGTCAGCTCGGCTAGAGTGAAGGGGGCATCTAAGCTGTCCCTAACCTCACTGGGAAGACTAGGTTTGAGTTTGGATAAAAACTGCTCCCCTAGCTCAGGATCGGTCTCCCTTTTCTTAAAAAGGTCACCATAAAAACATTTAGTAACCTCCAGCATCCGGGCCGAATCGGAGACCAGGTTGCCTCCTTGGACCCGGAGGGCAGTGAAGCACTTCTCCTCACGGGCCTGTTTCACCTTATTAAAGAAGAAGGCTGTACATTTTTCGTTCTCCTCCCTTTCCAAAGCCCTGGCCCAAAACAAGGAGGCCGCAGCCGATTGCTCGTGCAGGCCCCTCAGCTTAGCTTTGGCTGCCTGCACCTCCTCAGAGTTAAAAGCCCCTCCGTTGTTGTGGCGGGCATACTCCCTCTGCAGCCTGGTCTCTAACCGTTGGATTTCATAAAGCCTTTTGGCTTTACGCTGGCCGCAATAGTGGATAGCTAGAGCTCGAGCCCTCTCTTTTACGCTCTCCCACCATGCGGCCGTGGAGACGTAGGCTGCCTTACAGCCCCGCCACAGTAAAATGATCCAGGAAGAGAGACCTAAAGTCTCTCTCTTCTAAGATCTCCACGTTCAGCTTCCAATAGTCCCTCCCGAAGGTAGGGGCGTCAATGGAAACTGTGGCCTCGACCGATGTATGGTCCGAGTACCACCGTGGAGACCTCAAAACCTTCCTAAAAACAACAGAGGGCGAAGCTAAAATATAATCAATACGGCTGCTGGCCCCACGACTATTGTGCCAGGTATGGCCTGGATCTGTGGGGTTGCACGTTTTAAAACCATCAGAGAGGTTGAGGCTGCGGATCAAATTCCTAAAGTGTTTAGTGCTGACATCCCCTTTCCCTTCTAAAAAAGTATTGAAGTCCCCTCCTAAAATTATGTTTCTATTAGTGACACAAAACTGGGCCAGCTCTTCAAAAAGCGCGGTGCGGGACGAGGCCTCCACTGGAGCGTAAACGCACATCGCCCGGATGTGCTGACCTCTCCAGGTGGCGTCCACTCCCAAAACCCTTCCCTGCACTACAGTGAAGGTACTCACATTCTCAAAGGCCTGGTCACCAAAAAGGATGCCTACGCCTGAAGAGTGGACACCCCCAACGCTCCAGCAGGACTTACCCCTCTTCCATGCTTGTGAGAAAAGAGCCACGTCCCGCTGGTCCCTGAGGTGGACTTCCTGCAGGAAACAGAGATTGAAAGGGGAGGATGTCAGTTCATCAAAGACCGCAGCCCTTTTGACTGGGTTCCTCAACCCTCTGGCATTAACAGTAAAAAATTTTAAATCAGCCATGGGGGGATTAAAAGAAGAATAAAACAATAAGAAATTAAAACCATAAAAAATTAAAAACTATAAAACAAGCTATTAAGACCCCTGTTCCCCCTCCCCACTCATGCCCAGAATTTTCCCCAGCATTGAGTCCTCCAGGTAGGCCTGGTCATTCGGTGAAACCTCCAGGCCCGAAAAAGTAATGTCCTCCTGGGGAAGGGCTGGGGACAACATTGACAGATTCCAACTTATGTCTTCCGTTTTGGGGGTGGGGGGCGATATGACCTATACAGGGGCCTCAGCTGGGGGCGCCGCCTCCTTGGGGGTACCTGTTGACTCCTCTGCTTCCTTCCTCGTCTTTTTGGTTTTGTCCTTGAGGTCACCCTTCTTCTTCCTTTTGGTGACCCCGGCCTGGGCCTGCGGGGACTGCCCAGCCTGAGCCCGGGACCCCTCAGCCCCCAACGGAGTCTTCACTGGGGACCTGGCCGCTTCTTCCTGGGCCCCTGCTGACATCTCCTGAGGCCCCCCTGGCTTTGGGGCAGGGAACAGTTCCCGATCCAGCACTTGCCTCACCTGCCCACCACCCGCCAGAACACCCGCATAGGAGCGCTGGGGGCAGACACGGGCCAGGTGCTCCTCACTGCTGCAGTGGCGACAACGTTGGGGGCCCTCCCTTACAGTCCTTGGCCATGTGCCCGGGCTCAAGGCAGTTACGGCACTTAAGGTCCGGGCAGTCCTCCGCCTTGTGTCCGTAGCCCTGGCACGACCGGCAGAAGGTAGGCTGTCCAGTGTAGAACAGGTACCCCCTGTTGGGCCCGATGGAAAAGTAGGCTGGGGGATGAAGATATCCCCCCTTTCCATCCGGCCGCAGTCGCACCTGGAACTGGCGGTGCCCATTCCACACACCCAGCTCGTCCCGGACGTCTCTGGGTCCTGGTAAGACCTCAACATATTTAGTGAGGAAACGGCAGACGGCCTCCGCAGACACGTAAGGGTTGAACACATGCACCGTTACCACCCGCTTGTCCGTAAACCACAAGGGCTCGACAGAGTCAGGGTTCCCGCTGCCGCTCGTCTATAGAGTTAATTTAGTGCCAAAAGTATCAATCAAAATTTTGAAAACCGCAAGCAAATCATTAAATATCAGAATGAAAATTTGTATTCCAAATATCAAAAAAGTCAAATAAAATCATTTTATCCTTCTTCTTCTCTAATTTGTTTTGCTTTTGGAATGTTTTTCTTTGCTTTTGGAATTTTTTTTTTTGCTTTTGGAATATTTTTCTTTGCTTTTGGATTTTTTTTTTGCTTTTGACTTTTGGCACTGTTTTAACGGGTGGGCGGGCCTTGGCAGCTTTACACGTCTATTGGTCAGCTGGAATTTGCACTGAACACGCCTATAACCATCTGAGCACGCCCACTACATGATGCCTCAGAACATAGCAACATGGCGGGAAGCTCCGGAGCTCATTTACAGCAGGTAACGCTGTCATGGAATTGCATCTTTGCAGTTCTATAATGGTGTGCTTTTATTAGGAATCGGTGTATGCAACACATATTTCGCGTTCATAAAATGTCACCAGCCCATCCAGTTCAGTAACTTTCGCTATTCCACCAACGTGCTGGCCCTTGCCAGATTATGATAGCTACTTAAATTAGCTGACAGACAACATTAGGCCTATAGAGCCCTAACGGTACACACAATTCACGGTTCGGTACAAACTTTTGAGTTTGGGTTTTGGGTTCACCGTTCGGTGCAATTTCGGTACAGCAGGGAATTTATTTTAAAATTATTATTAAAACTGCAAAAAGACACCATTGGGAACAGTTGTAAAACAAAGGCAATGCGTCGGCCTGTATAAAATGTAAGAAAAAATAAAACGTCAAAAATACAACAGTCATAATGAACTGACACCCGTACTCTGTACTGCAGAGTATATTTACATGTCTGTAGCGACAAACACCTCTATATTGTATTATATGTTGTCTCAAAGTTAATATGTCGGATGTGTTTTCAGCAACATATCCCAGTTCAGTTCGGTATAACAGAACTTTGGTCTTTCATTGGTCTTTCTCTCCAGTGCTGCGTCCTTTACTGAAAAACCGAAATGTTCCCAAACTGCCAGTAATTGCTGACTGTAACATTGGCCATAACCAAGTCACAGCTACAATTAGCATGTTTTTTATATTGAACATCCATTTGTGAATTTAGATTCCACTACTGTCGATAAATGTATTCATTAATTTTCATGTACTGTATGTACTGAACCAAAAATCATACGACGAATATGTGTACCGTTACAGTCCTACAGTCAAGTTAATTTACTAGCTATGTTCGAGCCAATGACGTCATAGTTCTGTTGTTTTAGCTAAATAGTTAGCTTTTAATGATAGCTGTCCTTCATGTTCCCATCAATTAAAATCGTTTTGTACTCCTGCTCCACAGAGAGAGAGCGCAAATAATGTCATTGCAGCAGCCCAGGGACTTATATCATTAGTTAATCAAAGATTTGCTCAGGATCGGGATGGACAGGTTCAGCAGGAGAGTCCACAGCTTTCAACCCCCACAGTTAACCAGGAAATGGCCAGGTTTGCGCTTAACACCAATGTCATAAATTGTAATGGTAATGTTTAAACTACACTATGGATTAGGTTTACTGTAGGTATCGAGAATGACTGGAATTCACATAAAGGCATATACGAGTTCCAGCTGTGCAGTCACAGGCCACCATGCCCTAGATGATAAAATGCATTTGTACATGCCTCTCTGCAAATATAGACAGGTATATAATTTTTATTTTAGGTGTTTCCCAGGGCTCTACCAGAAGTGTGTTGGGACCAAGCGACGAATGCCTACTATCAGAATGTCAAAGGCAGTGAAATTATGGAAACCGTTCAATTTCCAGTTATTCCTGCTTCCAAAGCAGACAGACCTGACACCATCTCCGACTGAAGAGCTGCAATATATGCAAGCAGGCCTTGGCAAAAGGTCTTTCAATATGTCTGAAGACATGACTCATGTGGAGGTAAAATACAGAAAAACGTGTTTCAAGGGGGTAAAATGTGCAGATGGAGAATAAATGAAATTTGGATAATTTATGTGCCAGACAATGTTTCCAGTGAATAAAGACACATGCAGGTATGCCATTTCCATGCTTAATAACATGCAGTAATCATTCATAGGCTACACTGTAACTTCTGTATGGTTAATGTCACTGCCCCAGTATATATCAGAGCTTGTTGGAAAGAGTATAAAATGCACTTGATTTAGGTTCAATATTTCTTTGAGGCATGACCTTCTACATGTAACGTTAGTGGCATTATGTGTGAACAATCTAGCTTCTGTGTAACAATTCTTTTGAGGCCTCATAGTCCAATATAGAAAGGCTGTCCCAGCTGTGCCATATCTTATTGTAAACTGGTAACAAGTATTACTGACTGGGCACAACTTCTCCAAATCCACAATGTATCAGTTATTTCTAGAATTTACTTTAAGATGGTGCTAAAAATGTTTCTTGTGCAGTTCTCAACTTTAGTTAAGACAAAATTCCCAAAAATGGACACACTGTCTGGAGGATGGATGCTGTACAAAGCATTAGGTATTTTTTGTTTCTGAGCCTGATGCCCAAATTCAGGTATGGAAAGAGTGTGTCATTTTACCAGAATTATTTTTCACAGGAGGAAATGGTAGGCGGAAATTAATAATGATTCCTCCAGATTCCGACGGCTACATTGGATCTATTATAAGACGTGCTACTGGAGGAGGAAAGACAACCTTATATATAGTACCTTTACAGCAAGAGTTAGATGTCACTCCACTCCCTTGTGATGCAAAGGAGTTTGCACTGATGCCCAAGGAGAAGTGTGAGAACTGTCACATGATGATGCCCTTGCAGATCCTTACTCTCCATGTGGGGGGTTGCAAAAAGAGTTACAGTCACAGCTCTTCTGAGGAAGAACATGTAAACTCAGGAAATCAACAGGAAGTCTACATTGATGATGATGATGAGGTAAGATATATACTGTGGTGTGCACTAGTTTAAAAGAATCCCATTTACTATGTAAAAGTTTAGCAAATTGTGATGCATGACAGATGACGTGATTAAAACTATATTATGCTTCTTCTGCTTTCAGGAAGTACAGATTTTGGAGACTACACTAGGCAAAGTAGAAACAGAGTGCCCAATATGCCACTTGGCATTCCCTGCAGATGAAGTTGAATTTCATGCAAGTTTCTGTGGAGAAAGGTGACTCAGATTAAAATTAGCTTCCATAATGTCATATTGAAATTATTTGGGAAAATCCCCTATCAGACATAAATCTACTCAATAAGTCTAGATTACCTGTTGAACTACAATTTTCTTGTACTTTAAGTACAACACTAAGAACTGTAACATCTCCTTGTGAATGTTGTGCATCCAATAGCTGACCTTATGTACATTTTTAAACCATTTTTTACAGCCTGATAAATAGACCAGCCTGTAGCCCCAAACCCAGCCAAGATCTTGTCAATAGTAGCCATCCTGTGAAAAGGTAAATTCTTCTCTTTTAAGTACGTTTATACACTGTCATCACAGGTAAATGCTACATGCATACTTCTGCGCTGTATTAATTTGCAATTGTTGTGTCCTACTCATTTCACAGTGAGGAAGATTTTCTTCAGTGGCTGTCTTGTCAAGTTGACACCTCCAGGGAGTTCCACCTCTGTATTTCAAGGGCCAATATGTTTCAGCGTGGCCTGAAACTTTGGCAACGTCAAAAGAATGCAACACCTGATAGTCAACTGAAAATCACATTTCTTGGTGAGGCTGGTGTTGACTCCAGTGCGCTCAGGAAGGAATTTCTGACAGGTAAAACAAAGGCACAAAAACACAAGTTCCGAAGACTTGTACAGGTAGCTATTCTAGGGCATTGTCTCTCCACCCATAGGTCGCGACCCAGATTTGGGTCATGGCAAGTTCTGATTGGGTCACAAGCCAGAGTTGGAAAATTACGTTAACATTAACACAAAAATGTTACAATGGTTTATTTAACATTGGAAACAATCACATGTTTTCAATTGTCAAATTCTAGTAGGTGTGATGTTGAATTTGAGAGATCTGCCTAGTTTTACTACTTTAGTGTATAGGGTTGTGATTGAGCTGCCATGTTAAAATTTGGGTCACAGTGCCAAATAGGTTGAGAAGCACTGTTCTAGGGTGAACATTCAGTGAAACAGATAAAGCATAATAAAGGTTGTCCTTATTTTTCTCCATAGAGATGATGGCAGGCATAGAGCAGTACCTCTTTGAGGGTGAGGAGGGCAAAGGAAAGGCTCCTAAATATTCCCTGAATGATCTGGATAATGGTCATTTTAGGTTTGTATAATGTGCAATACATTTTTTATGAAAAGTTGTATTCACATTTTAATTCATTTTTATTGTGTTTCACATCTAGGGCAGCTGGCCAAATATTTGCAGTGAGCCTTGCTCAAGGTGGACCTGCTCCTAAGTTTCTTCAGGAATGGTGTTTCACCTTTATAGTTACTGGAGAGCTTAACGTTTCAAAAGATAATATATATGATCCAGAATTCTCTCAAATAGTTACTGAGGTTAGTGTGTAGAAAAGGGTTTAATAATTAATTCAATAGTCATTTCTTTTTCCTTATACTTTAAACTGGATTACATAGTGCACTTAATTGTTACAAATAAATTTTAAAGGTTCTTTGTTGTTATTTAACTTATTCTGAGTGAATTTTAGGTAGAGGAAGCCTCTGACTTGGCAGACCTTACTGAGTCCATAGTGAACTGTGGGTACACTGGACAAGTCACTTCACAACACAAGGAAAGCATAATACGGTAGGCTCTCAGTTTGATTACAGGATTTTAATTTATATAAAACAGGCCCACTTGATAGTATTGTACATTAAAACTGAACAGTTATCAAATTTAAATATATTGGGTTTTATTTTGTCCCCAAATTTCAGGGCCATTCTGCTCCATGCCACTATGCGCAAGACTCCAATGCTCAGGGATATTTGTGAAGGTCTGAAGCTGTATAATCTCCTTGAGGTCCTTCAGAGAAACCCATCTGCCTGTAAAGGTCTATTTCTCCCTGAGAAAGAAGCAATGGTATGTGAATACCCCATGTATTATGGATTAAGTTTGTTTTTCTAGTACAGTTGTTTTTTGATAATGTATGTAACTACAAACAAGCTAATCTGTGTATTCCACTTGCATGTACTTGCATTACTTAAAAAAAAAAAAAAAAGCACTTTTCCAACAGAGTATTAGATCGATGGTATTCATAGCCTTGGTTTTTATTGAGCTAGTATCGGGAAAAATTCATTGTGGAGTCTTAAAGCACTTATGTAAGTCGCTCTGGCTAAGGGCGTCTGCCAAATGATGTAAATGTAAATGTAAATGTATACTGGACCTGCATTCCCCTGCTTTGTTTAATCAAATTTGTTGACATTTGATTATAGCTTTGAACCTTTTGCTATTTTTGTTCTAGCCGGATTCAGACTTCCTTATGTTGTGCCTCAAGCCAGAAATGAGCCCGAAGGGAAGTGTTAAAGAGATTCGGGAAATGCAAATCCTAAATTTCTTTCAAGACTTCCTGCAAGAATTAGAAGGTTTGTCTAAATGTCGGTGAAGTTACAGCAGCAGAGCAGTAATTCTTACACTGCCGTTTCTAAACATGGTTATATTTTTATACACAGTGTTGGTTACCTTCATACAAGGAGTATCTTGGTTAAGGTTAGTCTTAGATATGAATTAGGTTTCATTGTGAGGACTTACAATTGAAAAGTTAGAATATGAATGCACAAAACTAAGTCAAGATATTGGTCACATGTACACAAGGTATAGTGAGATGCAGCTCACTAAGCAGCCCATGCTGTGCAATTTAAAAGACAAAAACATACACACAAAATAGCAAAAACATAAGTCAGAAAGAAAAAACCCATTACGTGAGTATAGCAAGAGTGGTTGAAAGGTAGTCATGGCTGATTTCGATGCTCCTTCCCTCTTTGGACAGGCACAGTTGCTGCTAGAGTAATGCAGCTAGGTGCACATTATCAAAGAAATATTCCACATAACCGGGATCTCAGTCACACACTGCTGAGTGTAGGATTTTGCCACACATCTGTTTCACCTTAATCTAATGACCAAGGCCTTCACAAGTTAAAGATCCGCCTGTTAGAAGAAAAATACAAATATTTTGCAAGATTGTACCGTGTATCTTCTAACAGTATATATTACCTGTATTGATACACACAGGCATCATCCACTGAGCTCTGCAGTCTGGGCCTAAAATAGAAGCAAATAGGTTTATGTTTACTGCCAAGTAGTAGTAGTATGTACTAATACTATTTTTTTTATTTTAAGATGAGAGTCCTGAAAACCTGCAAACCAAGAACCTCAATGCAAGTGGGTTGCTGGAGCAAAAACCTTTGTCTGTACCACACATTATGCAGTGGCTCACTGGACAAGCCCACAAGCCCCTTCTCCTCTCAGAGAGAGAAGAATTCAAGATTACAGTCTATTTTGATCACAGCTGCCTAGAGCGCATGCCTGGGCATAGAGTGTGCTATCCTGTTGTTAGTGCTTGTACCAAAACAATCACTTTTCCAACTGAACATCTAAGAAGTTATGATGCCTTTAAAGATCTATTAAATGAGGCTTTTCTTTGTGGTGGGGAATTCAGCAGGCTATAAAATGTGAATCACTGTTTAAAACCCTGTCTTAGCAGGTGGCCAGCCCAGTTTGTTGGTGTTTTCTCTGCATTCATTTAATCTGGTTTGCTAACTGATGTGCAGAATCAATGTCCTCTGGAAGAAGGGATTTTCGGGTAACCAGCTATAGGGAAAAATTTAAAATTCTTAACCAAACGTATCTTACTGCTACGTACGTGGTACCTTAGTTAGCTGCTTAATGGAGGCTAGAAAACTTAAGTTTGAACTTAAATGAAGTGTCCTTAATTGAATTTTCATCAGAGCAGTTTCTGCTTTATAGCCTTTGTGTTCTTTTATTTGCATAAAGCTTTCTATATCCTGAAAACCTGCAAACAGAACCTCAATGCAAATTTATGTCCAGATGTACTATATACAATGCTATTAAATGTTTTCCCATTGCAAACCTGAGTCAATTGGAGAGCTTGTATGTAGAGATCATGCCCAAATGAAGATGACTCTCTTGTGGGGTTGATGACAGTCTGCAGCACTGCCAGGTTTTGATGTGACAGCGGACATCCAATTTCTGGAACCAACACACCCAAGTCACCAGTGTCATCATGGAGGTCTTCAGGGGTGAAGCTGAAGTCTGTCAGTCCCTGCATTGGGTATAAAATATATTTATCTAACTTGGTAAGAACGCACAGCCTGGTCCATATATATACAGTACTCATATCTTACCATAAATCAAATGCAGAGAATTAGATAAATCAGTACAAAAAATCCTGGAAAATATTAGCATGTTTTGGGACATGTCTTTATCTGGCGATTTACTCTGGTCTACTCGAAACACGTTACTTCCAATAAAAAAAAAAAGTTTTTTTTTTATGTTATACAAAAGCAAAGGTTCAGTATACTGTGTATAGTCATTTTTTTCACAATGTTCAAATATGATCAATAATCAAAGCTACCTCTGGCTCTAACACTGGATTCTGTCTCTGCAGCATTCCAATATGCCACAGTTGATCTGGAGTCAAGTTATTTTCAGTCCGAATGGGATGGCTGTTCCAGCATTCCAAAAATCGCTGAAGGTCGGATTGTAGGCGTGGAATGAACACATAGTGAACCAGGAAGAGATGGAGCTCACTAGACAGGTCTAACATTCTGTCTTCTTCCAAGCTGTGAAGGGTGTTGTAGTAGTGACATGTCACTGTGCACCAAACATCCCTCCACAAGCGCTCAATTCTACATAAAGGGAAATGATCACTGTTACTTTTAAAATTAAAAAACTTTTTAACAGAATTATAGGCACTACATGAAAATGACATGACTTTGAATAAGAGTTTTTAAAAAGTAAATTAAGGGTACATTTCATGGCACCAGGCATACATGGACAATATTTTCAATGTAGGTTAATTATGAAATAATTATGAAATCGAAAATCTGATAAAAACCTTTGATTATGGACACTCTTGCCTGCAATAAAACTTCCACGTCCAGTTCCTCGCACCTCAAACATGCACCTTGCTATACTGACATTTTCAACTCCATGATTTCCTCTAACTCTGATAAGTAAAACAACATACTTTGAATTAATGCTTGTAATGCAGTATAAACACACCCAAACTAAATAAAAGGTTGGGCCTTACCTTGAGGGCCATCCCCACTTTCTAACTCCTTCCAAGAAAAAATGCAGTGCAGTTGAAGCCTTATTATTTGTGGCAGCATCGAGGTATGTAATCTAGGCATTACATAAAAAACAACCTTTCAGAGAAGTCTCAGATCTTTGCTGTGATACTTCATCTGCATGTAAAATGTTGGGGATTCCCAATACTGTACAAGAATAACTTAAAGCAATGCGGAAGAATATCAGAATTACAAGATTACATGAAATACATTTATAATACCTTTCTTGAGAATCCATCAACACCCCCAAAGATTACAATGTTGAACCTAAAAAGTCATTGGTGATAAAAATTAAGACACAGAAGTATTTCAGTAATTGAAAGAGACTGAAAAAATGAATAAAGATGTCTTACCGAATCAGTTTATGGTTGGTGTCAATATGTAGCAGTGACAGAGGAGCTGGAACTGAGTATGTTCTGCGGGCAATGCAACGAAGCTGAATCATTCTAGAAACAATTCCTGCTCCATCAATCTGGTGCATGGCTGATTTTATTCTTTTCCACTTCACACGGTGACCCATTGATTGAAGATGTCCTTTTACAAGCCTGTAGCCAGCATTGGGCATCCGTGATTTAAAAAATCTTACATGTTCTTTAAGCATTTCGTCAGAGATCTCAGAATATGATTCTGTAACTGAAAGATTGTGCTCCTTCATTCGCCGGATGAGAGTTCTCCTGGAGATGCCATGAAGTGCTGCCACACTTCTCATTGGCAGTGATGTATGCAGAAGACTTAAGAGGGTTTCATGTTCCATTTCCAATCTAGGACGTCCAATATTTCCATACTGCATGACTACTGCATCTGAGCGTGGGTGAAAACCACTTGTCAGAGCATTGTGCCTGGTAACAAGATCAGCAAAGTCCTGAAGACCATTAATGATCTCCCTTGGAATGTCCAGGTGTTCTGACGCCCCTTGTATTAGCAGGACTTCTTGTGAGCACACAAACTGCAAGTGCTCGTAGTCTACTGGCTCTCTATTTATAACTGCACTCAGCCTGCTCCGAAGTCTTTCCAAGACCTGATATAAGACGGCTGGCTATAAAGCAATTGTAGGACATTTTAGCTGTGTACGACATAATTAAAAACACTTAATTGGGGTCACACTAGACGATCATTTATGACTCAGGATGAAATGCAGTATTATATTTGTAAACGTGTAATTTCCACAGTAACAATAAGTACAGTCCCTATGTTAAGCACAAACCATTAACATAAGTCAACAACAGGAGTAGGCCTACTACGGTAAAAATTGTCCCCTATATACGTCATACCTCACTGGAGGTAGGAGTAATTGTACTCCACCAAATTAATTGTTTACATATGCAACTACAAATTTTACCCTGACCTATAATTTAAGGCTCTGTCATTATTGTGACATTTAAAAGTAACCATGCTCACATAACAAACATACTTACAATCTTTGACTTAAATATAAAGAATAATACTGCAGTCCTGAATTATTTATTTGGTAAAATTCTAAAATCAGAATCAGTAATTCACCAGGGAAATCAATAAGAATCATAACTATACCGCGAAAACTAACTGAAAGATAACCATATAATACAAGTCTATCCTATCTTTTAATAAAGTTGGAAGGCAGTCTGATAATCTGACTAGGGTCAGCGGCATGGGTGTCGTTAGGTCTGATCACTCGACATTTTATGAACACGAAATATGTGTTGCATACACAGATTCCTAATCGGACTGCAAAGATGCAATTCCATGACAGCGTTACCTGCTGTAAATGAGCTCCGGAGCTTCCCGCCATGTTGCTATGTTCTGAGGCATCATGTAGTGGGCGTGCTCAGATGGTTATAGGCGTGTTCAGTGCAAATTCCAGCTGACCAATAGACGTGTAAAGCTGCCAAGGCCCGCCCACCCGTTAAAACAGTGCCAAAAGTCAAAAGCAAAAAAAAAATCCAAAAGCAAAAAAAAAATCCAAAAGCAAAGAAAAATATTCCAAAAGCAAAAAAAAAAATTCCAAAAGCAAAGAAAAACATTCCAAAAGCAAAGAAAAACATTCCAAAAGCAAAACAAATTAGAGAAGAAGAAGGATAAAATTATTTTATTTGACTTTTTTGATATGTGGAACACAAATTTTCGTTCTGATACTTAATGATTTGCTTGCGGTTTTCAAAATTTTGATTGATACTTTTGGCACTAAATTAACTCCATACTCGTCACTCTCGTCATTGACGAAAACGGAACCCATGGTGACGAAGAAAAACGGCATCAAATAGTCACTCTGGCGAATTCAATTTTCAAATGACGAATTTTGAATTTTTGAAAAGTCGAATTTCATTTTTTCCCAATTTTCAACCGTAGCACCCGTAGCGCCTAATCAAAACTTTCCCGGCTACCCGGACACACGATCGTCGATCATCCATATCAAATGAGCATGGGCCGTTCTAAAAGTAGCAAATGTTTTCGATCGGTGTGGGGACATTCTAAAACGCTTAATGTGGTTTAATGTACCAAAATAGCGACCAATAATCACCAAATTTCGCACACACACATCTGGTCATAAAGACTTTCACCTGACAAAAAAATCAAAACCGAAATACAAGGAATATGGACTTTATTTTACGTTAAGCGTTTTCCCCTCCATTGATGCCCATTATAAGGAAAATGCTTAATGTAACTTAAAGTACCAAGACAGCCACCAAAAATCACTATATTTCTCACACATATATCTGGTCATAAACACTTTCACCTGACAAGAAATCTAAACCGAAATGCTAAGAATAAGGACTTTATACTACGTTAAGCGTTTTCCCCTCCATTGACGCCCATTATAAGGAAAAGGCTTAATGTAAAATAAAGTCCATATTCCTTGTATTTCGGTTTAGATTTTTTGTCAGGTGAAAGTGTTTATGACCAGATATGTGTGTGAGAAATTTGGTGATTTTTGGTGGCTGTCTTGGTACTTTAAGTTACATTAAGCCTTTTCCTTATAATGGGCGTCAATGGAGGGGAAAACGCTTAACGTAAAATAAAGTCCATATTCCTTGTATTTCGGTTTAGATTTTTTGTCAGGTGAAAGTCTTTATGACCAGATGTGTGTGTGCGAAATTTGGTGATTATTGGTCGCTATAAGAACATAAGAACATAAGAAATTTACAAACGAGAGGAGGCCATTCGGCCCATCAAGCTCGTTTGGGGAGAACTTAGCTAATAGCTCAGAGTTGTTAAAATCTTATCTAGCTCTGATTTAAAGGAACCCATGGTTTTAGCTTCCACTACAATAGCAGGAAGACTATTCCATACTCTGACTACACGCTGTGTAAAGAAGTGCTTCCTCAAATTTGTTTTAAAATGTTCTCCCGCTAATTTCCACTTATGGCCACGAGTTCTAGTATTTAGACTAATATTGAAATAGTCATTTGGCTGAACGGCATCCAGACCCGTTAGAATCTTACTATTTTGGTACATTAAACCACATTAAGCGTTTTCACATTAAGCGTTTTAGAATGTCCCTCTCAAAGGTACTATGAAACACCGGGAAAGTATTAGCCTACCTTATATATATAGTAATTAGAACATTATTTCCGAAATGCATACTATACATCATGTTTTCAGCACGCAAATGTTTACACAGTATTCACGATTCTCCCAACCTTATCAAGTAGACTCGTGACTCGCCCATGCCGTTAGTTGACCAATCACAGTGTGATTGTCAGAAGAGATGTATATTCAGTGAGTTTTATTATTAATTTATTAAGAAGCGGCGAGAGAGTGACTAAAAAAACGGATGCTGAAAAAAAAGTGAAGAATTTGATTAGTAGAAGCAAAAATACAAAGAAAAGTGAAGAATTGAAATCAAACTCCAGGGGGAACCCTGCAAAGTACATATTCAACAGCGGGTGGTCGGACTTGCTCCGCTCCAGCACCCTCCGGTATGCCTCCTCAGAGGCCAAGGTAACATCTAGAAACCTCTGGGCATGGTTCCTCTGGACGCAGATCAGGTCCTCCAGCTTAACCCCTTGGGGTCGGCGGTCCCGCTGGCGAGATTTGACAGAAGTTTCGCAAAACCGTTTAAAAAACTCCGCGAGTTATTGTCATATACACATTTTAAAAATACTCTCAGAAACCTTGGACGGTCTACTTTTCAAATATATATAGGTAGAAACTAAATATATTTTTACAGCTTCGTGATACGAATTGAAAGAACAAGAGTGAGTGACTTAAGCGTCTGCGTCTCGAAGCGGCTCTGATCGCCCACCCACTTGCAAATCGCGCTATTCGCATGATAATAACATGATAATCCGACAGTTAGTATTGGGTAAAGAAATATGTGAATACGCCCATTTTGACCGAAATAAACAAGAGCACATGTCTGGGTAGTGTTTACACTGATCGGCTACAATATAGCAAACGGATACGTCTCTGCCGCTGAAGCTTTGCGCCAGTGTTGCCACTTTCAGCAGCGAAGCTCATAACTGCGTTCATGGCTCAGTGGGCTAAGCCTGTGTGCCTGCAATCACGTGGTCGCCGATTCAAACGCAGCATATTCAGAACGTGAATAGCGATCTTCCGCTGAGAGCGGTCCTAAACGCTCGCGATACAAATAAAACAAAGAAAGGTGACAAGATTTCCTTTTTTGCCTATTTAACCTAATTTTAAAAACTTTAATACTTCTGACAATGGAAGTTTTGAAAAGAAGACAGATAACGGATTTAGTCAGTGTTTTTTTCATGATTTTACATAATGATTTCAGCGAGATATAAACTGAAATACACGAGAAAGATACGCGGTCGACGTTGCCCTCGTCCCCAGAGCGTTAATAATAGTCACTGCATCATATTTATCGCTTTCTATATTTATATAGTAACAGTTGTTCATTTTTCATTCCATCTACCAATAAACTGTGAAAGGGATTTTATTGTTGCTACTTTTCTTGCGTTTCAAACTGCCTTTCCAAAGTGATGGGTGTGGGGTGCAGTGACATTCCAGACTGATGGGCCATTGACAGCATGCAAACTACTACAGGTGTGAGGACACCTATCTCATCAATATTCATTTTGAAGGCCACTGACTTTGAGAAAAAGAGTGTCACTCTAAAGTACTAACACTTTAGTAATCAAACTACATAAAATTTCAGAATGTCACTTTCACCTATGTGTAGCCAACCCCTGTGTCTATAAGTTTCAGAGCTCAAAAGTCTTACCTAGAAATGTCTATAATGTGATTTTTTACAATTTCTCAGCATGTCTGAAAATAGGTTTTTGAAAAGTATATGTTTAAAGTAGATTTTAACAAAAAAATAGAATAATAACATTCTAAGAGGTCTCAGATTATTGGTGCTGAGTTTGTGCTAAATAAAAGCAAATGTAACACTTTGGGATAAATGTTTTTTAGATAGGTGAAATATTTTTAAATGTCAGGCCCCAGGGGGTTAAGGCCCAGCATACCAAAGACAACCTCCCGGATGAAAAAGACCCTGTCATGAAACTGGGCCTCTCCATCCAGGTTCCTCCAACGGAACCGGGTCATATTAAGCAGGCCGCCACCTACCACCGGACCCGGTCCCGAGGAGGGGGTCGTCCCGGCCACTGGGGCCGTTTCTGCCGTCCTGGGAGCCGTAGCTGCCATCCTCCAGCCAGGGTGCTCCGGCATCAGCCGTCTCACTCGGAGTGGAGCAAGGCGCAGTGTTCCAGAGGTCCTTCCGCCGGAGTCCAAGACGAGCTGAGCTAAAAACTAGACTAAAAAACAAAATAATAAAAGTGAATAAAAACAAACAAAGGCTGAAAAACACTAAAACAGGATACCGAGGTTCACCCCGTGGCAGCGGCGGTCAGGCCACCTGCTGGGCACGCATTAGGATCCCCTTGGTATCCTCTAAACTAAAAAAACGCGACGGGTAAAACGGCTAAGAAAAACGCCAAAAGAGATAAGAACAGATACTACACTTGATCTTAGCCAAAAGGCCGAGAAGCGATACCCACAAATTGCGCCCTGCCGGGCGCCGGCATGCGGGATGCCGACGGAGCTGGCGCGGCTCAGCCCTCACCAGCCCCTCTGGCAGGTGTCGCCCGGCGAGTCCACGCGTGAAAGATTTATACGGGATGAAGAGAGACCCGAGTCGATATGGGGCCGCCGCTTAGCCGGTCGCCGGGCCTCCGTGACGCCCCTGCTCGGAGTAGAATGCCCAGGGGCATCGCAGCCGCCGGCCTTGGGGCCCCGACTCCTCCCTGTCCTCTCAAAAAACAGCAATCATTTTAACGAACATGAGGGAAAATTCAAAAGGCAAAGATGACGTCATGCCTTACCTCAGCACAGCTGTGCACCGCACAAACAGCGTGTCACCTTCCTTTAACAAAAAAAAAAAACCGGCGGGAAACGGGGGCCACGCACAGACAGGGCCCCCCCCTCACAGCACTCAGTCTATTAGTCACTCAATCACTCAGTCAGTCAGTCCTGCTTTTCAACAACAGGGGGCAGTAGAGGTGCACCATTCCCGGAAGCACTGCAATACCGGGTCGATGCGTGGAGCGGACGGAGCAAGCCCCACTTCCGGCTCCCTGTTCCAAAAATACGTTTAATATGTGGTCCCCTCCATGGGGGACGTATCAGATATTAAACTGATAAGAACAGATTTTTTTTCCCAATACTTTATTTAACAGTTCTGCACAAACACAAACACATTAAAACATATAATAAAAACTGCACATAAAATTGCCACTATCAACAAGGGAATTAAAAACAACCTTTTCCTACTAATACTAATACGCGAGAGCTGTGCGTAATCCAACATGGCAGCGTCCTACTAAAAAAAAACAAACAAAACTTACTTCGATAGCCAACTTAACCAAGCCAAAATATTAATAATAGTATTTATAGTACTTTATCGGATAAATAAGTTCACTCATTTACATCCTGGACGAAGAAACCTTGGAAGATTTACAGGATTATGTGGACGAGTGTTACGAACGACTCATCATGAAGAAGAACCAAGCGACTCCGATCACGAAGAGAACCCGCTCGGACTGTACTTCAAACAGCCCCTCAAGCAGCCCTTCATCGCCGGATAAGGAATACGGAGATATCCTAGAGTCCATTAATAACAAACTTTCCAGTTTTGACGCCCGACTGGCACTTGTAGAAATCCTACACAAGGAATTTCAAGCATTAAGGGAATCTCTGGAGTACAGTCAACAACAGGTTGAATCGCTAGCATCTGAAAACAAGATTCTCAGAGACTCCGTAACATCCCTCACGGAAGGTATGGCGAAACTCTCCACAGAAAATAAGCACATGAAAGAGTCCCTGCTTGATATTCAAGCAAGAAGTATGCTGGACAATTTAGTGTTCGCCGGAATTCCGGAGCGCGCAGAGGAAGACGCAGAAGCTACCATCAGAAATGCAACAAGAACTTAAACTTCCTCGGGACACCGTCAACAACATCACGTTTCATCGGGTCCACCGCATAGGAGGGGTGAGGAAAGAAGCTCAGCGTCCAAGACCTATCGTGGCCAAGTTTGAACATTTCAAACAAAAGTAGCTGGTGAAAAGCCGAGGCAGGGAGCTCAGAGGAACGGACTTCAGCATCAACGACCAATTTCCCAAAGAAATCCTGGATCGTCGCAGAATCCTGTTCCAGCTCAGGAAAAAATTAATTGCGGAGGGAGCCCGAGCTGTCATCGCAGTAGACAGACTGTATGTTAATGGACATCTATTTCACGACCAGAACACCACTGCTTGGCTCTACTGAAACCACTTCCGACTAAGGTAACACGCAATTAACAAACTAACTTTAAAGTTTGGCAGTTAATGCAGGTTTTTAGCGCACGCCGCACACTAGACGGCTTTGTCTAAGGACTATTAAGGCTGGGTCACTTTATATCCCTTACTGTTCCTCAACCCCCTTGTTTAATGTCTCACTACAGTCCCAGTTGTTGTTGGTGTTGTTGTTGTTATTGTTATGGCCATCATTGTCACTTTGGTTGTTATGGTAATTGTTGCATATCGATATTGACGCTCAAAAATGTTTTATCTGGAAGCAGTCTACTAGATACTATACACCCACACCTACACGTAGGTAGTCACACACTCGCATGCATACACGCACCCCCTCATCTTAACATTACACATGTATGCATTCATACACTCACATATACACATGCCCACTCAAGCTCAGACAGATCTCCTCACCATAATAGCACACATGGAGACAATCACACATTGACATTTGCACACACACTAATCCTGACACATTCACACTCATACACACACAGTCATTCACATACACACACAACCGTCCATTTTAACATTAGATTGCACTCAGGGGGTCTAAGTTAGGACAGCATGAACTCATTACGCTTTGTCACTTGGAACGTGCGTGGTATTGGCTCATTTTCTGAGACATAAAATCGTAGAATATCTAACAACATTACAGGCAGACATTGTCCTACTGCAGGAAACTCACTTAGCCAAAACAGGACATTGTACATTAAATTCACCAGAATTTCCACACATATACTTAGCTAGTTATAATTCAAAGCAAAGAGGTGTAGCAATTTTAATCAACAAAAGAATATGTTTCAACTGTAAAGACACTATCGCAGACCCAGAAGGTAGATTCATAATTATTAAAATTTCAGCATATAACAAAGAGATATGTATTGCCAATATATACGGTCCAAATAGTGATGACTCCTCCTTCTTCCACCACCTTTTTGCTGCAATATCATCACACTCAGACACAGAACTTATACTGGGAGGGGACTTCAACTTAGTACTTAATCCAGAATCTGACAGACGTAGTACAGCAGCTAGTTACCGTACTTGCCAGTCATCTGAAACAGTAAAACAATATATGAATGATTTCGGCCTATGCGATGTCTGGCGTACTTTTCACACCACGCTCAAAGAATACACGTTTTTCTCACCAGTCCATCATTCTTACTCCCGGATAGACTTTTTTCTTACCAGCAATACAGTTCTGAAAGATATATGTGACACACAAATTCACCCTATAACAATCAGTGACCATGCACCTGTCACTATGACGGTCACTGTAAAAGTTAGTGCACCACCTTTTAAACGGTGGAGACTAAATACATCATTACTAACGGACTCAGAGTTTCTAGAAGTTATTAAAAAAGATTGGACAACATTTATTGAAACAAATGACCTGCCAGGTATCTCTGCGGGCATTCTCTGGGAGACAGCAAAGGCTGTAATACGAGGCAGAATAATTTCATATTCAGTACATAAAAAGAAGAAAGAAAAAGCACTCGAAACAGAACTAGAACAGAAAATTAAAACTTTGAAATCAGCACATGTTGCCTCCCAAGAAAAACACCTTCTCAATGACCAGAGAAAAAATAAAATTAAATTGCAAGAATTTAACTCAGTTTTACATACAGAGATTATGCTTGGACAATTTTGAACATAGTAATAAATCAAGTACATTTTTAGCAAACCAACTAAAACAGAATAAAGAGAAAGTAGCTATCTTTTCAGTTACAGACCCCAATGGGAAGGCAACTCATAGAGAGATAAATAGGATATTTAGGGACTTCTATAAAAAATTATACTCACCTAATATTAATCCAACCAATTCTGAAATAGAAGAGTTCTTAAACAACATTGACCTACCAAAATTAAATAATGAACAAATAATGGCATTAGAGTTACCTCTCTCAATAGTGGAACTTCATGATGCACTACAATGTATGCCTAACGGGAAAGCCCCAGGTCCAGATGGATTTCCAGCAGAATTCTACAAAACATTTTGGCCTCTGCTAGCACCACTATTCCATAGAATGGTTATAGAAATTAAAGAAACTGGCAGCATTCCTCCAAATATGAATTGTGCAGACATTAACCTGCTCCTCAAACCTGACAAAGATCCTGCTCTCCCCTCTAGCTATCGACCAATATCACTTATAAATGCGGACCTTAAAATCATCAGCAAGGCACTGGCTAGTAGAATTGAAAAAGTGACACCTTATATAATACATCCAGATCAAACTGGTTTCATTAAAGGCAGACAGTCCACTAACAACATGAGGAGACTAATTGGCGTAATAGACTACTGCAACATTCAAAATAAGGAAGCCATAATCATGTCATTGGACGCAGAAAAGGCTTTTGTCAGGGTCAACTGGAAATTTCTAATGGCAACCTTACTAAAATTTGGATTTCGTGAGAACTTCTTAACCTGGATTAAAATATTATACAGTTCACCTAAAGCCTGCGTAAAAACAAATGATCAAATCTCCCCAAGCTTCACTCTCAGAAGGGGCACTAGGCAAGGTTGTCCACTTTCTCCATCACTATTTGCTATATTTATTGAACCATTGCCAGCAGCAATTCGGAATGATAATAATATCAAAGGTATTCAATCAGCAAGTATAACCCATAAAATTAGTCTTTATGCAGATGATGTATTACTTTTTCTTCAAAATACACAGGGTTCCCTCACGGAGACGATAAGACTCATAGATAAGTTCTCCTCCATATCAGATTACTCTATTAATTGGAACAAGTCGACTACTCTTCCAATATCTTGTGACTTCCAGTCCAATCCAACTATCCCACTTCAATCTGGGAACATTAGATATCTGGGTATTATCTGTCAGATCTGACGCGATTAAATTACAGTCCGCTGCTTAAAAAGATAGAACATGACCTTGCACGGTGGAACAATCTACCCACATCACTTCTGGGAAGAGTAGCTACAATCAAAATGATGATCCTACCAAAAATTAACTACATGTTCTCAATGGTTCCGAGTCAACCTCCGCGGACTTGGTTTAAATCACTGGACTCCTTAATTTCAAAATATCTATGGAAATCCAAACCACCACGAATAAGTTTAAAAACTTTACAGAAATCCAAAAACTGTGGGGGTTTGGAGCTTCCCAATTTCTACAACTACTTTCTTGCCAATAGATTGATATATGTCCTTAAATGGACTACGCAAAATAACTTAGACCATAACTGGCTGCATATTGAGCAAACTTTCTGTAATGATATTCGAGTCCAGGACCTGCCATTTATCAGTCATATACTTAAACGACATTGCTGTTTTAAGAGCATCAACATCAGCACATCGCTGACAGCCTGGTGGGAATTTCTTAGAATGAACCAAACTTCAGTGGTCCCATGCAAACTGACACCCATCTGGAACAACCCTGACATCCTGTTAAATAAAAAAGTGATAAACTTCCTAGCTTGGCATAATAAAGGAATCAAGCGCCTCGAACATATAATCCAAGACAATTGCATGTCATTTGACAAAATTACAGAAACTTATAACATTGAGAAAAACAAATACTTAGAATATCTTCAACTTAAATCAATAATACATAATAGATGGTGCCGTAAGCAATTAGATCTGGAGCTTTCACCTAAAATAGCAAACTTCTTAATAACTTTACGTGCATCTAGCAGAATCTGATACAACGCTCTCACTCCCTACCCACAAATGGGAAAGGGATTTACTCATCAATCCAGACACTAACTTTTGGAGGCAAATTTGCTTGAATACCTTTCGAATGAATCGGAACTCCAATCTGCAGCTATTACAGTACAAAATTTTACACAGAACACACTACACAGGGCAGAGGATGTTCCAGATGGGTATCAGAGATACTGACATATGCCTAACTTGTAAGAAGGATGCACCAGATAATTACCTGCATGCTTTCTGGTATTGCACACCGGTCAACGAATTCTGGCAAAGGATTTGTGAAGACTTATCGACACACCTAGGGCATCCCATCCTACCCTCACCCTGCCTGCTTGGGAACCTCACTAACACTAATATGGACACGAATAAATCTTGCATGCTTCTCACAGTACTAACCATTGCTAAGAAAACAATCCTTCTGAACTGGAAGTCAAAAGAGAATTTAAACATAAATCTGTTCAAAAATCTACTCTTGGATTATGTTTCCATGGAGAGGATGTCTGCCTGTAAGAAAAATCATTTGATCGATTTTGAAGACAGTTGGACTCCAATAATTAATTTTTTAATGTAATGTCGTCAGGGGTGGTGGGGCCTTGCCGTCACCGTCCCGGGTTGGGGGCTGGGTTGTTGGGGTCCTCTGGTGTTTCTCTTGGCTGAGGGCGCGTGGTCAATGTCTCTGGGTGGCCACTGGCCTGGCCTGTTGGGGGCGGTGCGGGGGATGGGGGGTTCTGCCCCCGCGGGGTGGGTGGCGCGCTGGGGGGGGATCGGGGGGTGGGGCCTCTGGGTTCCGCCTGGGCCGCTGCGCTGGGGTGCGTGGGTTTGGGGGCGTGGGCTCTATCTGCTGGGGCCGCTGCTCCGGCTCCCGGGCGGGTGGTCGCCCGCATGCTGGGGGGCCTGGTCTGCCCGGGCCCGTTGCCTGGTGGGGGCGGGTCGTTGTCTGCCGTTGGCGATTCCGGCGCTGGGCCCTCGGGCGCTGTGGGGTGGTTTGGGGGGGGCCGTGGGGGGAGCCTCTGCCTTGCCTGGGGGGGGGCCTGGGGGCGGGGGTCACCCCGCCTGGCTGGACCGGCTCCCCGTTTGCCGGGGGGGTCTGGGGTTGTCCCGTCCTTGGCTGCTACCTGGGGTCTCATCGGGCGTGGTGGGGTGGGTCTCTCCCGGTCTGCGCCTGGGGGGGGGGGGGGGGGGGGTTCCCTGCTGCCGCCCCTGATCACCTCGGTTGGCCGTCCCTGCCAACGGGGTCGGGGATGGGGACTAATCGGGGCTAGTCGGGGGGGGCCCACTCCTGGCACACCCTTATTGGTCCCCTGGGCCCAACACCACATTTCACACCACACTAGGGCCTTGAGGGGCGGTGGGGAGGTGCGCCGAGACACTGCCCCGCAATTTTTACTTGCATGTTAGACACCACATGACACTAGGGCTGAGGAGGTGGGTTGAGGCAGGTGGGGCTCTGCCGTCTGCCAGCGGTGGGGTGCCCATGCCTCAACTGCTCGCCCACTTTTTGCACCTTAGTCATATACACAGTCCATATTACATTAGGGCCTTGGGGGTGCGGGGAGGGGGATGGGGGACTCTGCCATCTGCCAGTGGTGGGGCCCTGCACCCACTAATTTTAATACATTGTAGACATAAACACACAACTCTCTCACACATGTACATGCACACTTCACACCAACATGTGCCGGGGAGGGCATGGGGGCCCCCCCTAACTCTCTGTCTCTGGCCCTGCGCGGGTGGGGTGGCCCGCCGGGTGGAAGACCCATCATGGCGGGGGTTCGGGCGGCCCTGGCGGGTGTGGGCGGCCTCCTCTCTTGGGCCGCGGGCCGGGTGGTGCTTGGCTCTGCTGTGCCGTGGTGGGGCCCTGGCGGGCAGTCCGGGGAATCTTGGGACGCTCTGGGCCCTGCTAAGTGGATTGGGGGGTTCGATCTGGGCGGGGGGTCTGCCGCTCCCCAGTCGCCGCGGGTCCGCTTCCGGGTAGGGGGGGGCTCTTTGTATGGGCCCCCCTTGGATCATCCTGCAGTGTTGGGGGGGAGGTGTGCCGGGTCGCTGCGGTGGGCGGCGGCCCATCCTGCCGGGGGACGGGCTGGGGCTCCTCCGGTGTGTGGGGGGCCGTCCGCCGGGGGGGTGGTCCCGGTTGGTGGGGCCCTTCAACCCTGGACCCGCCTGCCTCGGTGGGGGGGTTGCGGGTGGGGCTGGGGGGCTCGCCGCCCGTCCTCCCTATGCTGGCATCCCTGTGCGGGGGTTGGCGCCCCCTTGGTCCCTCGCGGGCTCCCTCTCGGGTTGGGCGGGTAGTTGTCTCTGGGATGCGTGGCTGTGGGCCCTTGTGCCGGGGGGGCGGTAGGGTGGCCTCGGTTGTCTGGTTCTCCTGCCTTCGCCTTGGGCCTGTGGGGGGGGGGGGGGGGTTGGGTGCTGCCGCCTCCCCTGACGGCATTAAATGCCAGCACATCCAATGACAAATCAGGTCACACCTACACTTGCACATGCATACAAGAATGGTTGAGCGATCAATATCATTATTATTACTTTTTAGGGTATGTTATAGATTTAGGAATTGAAATATACATATATAACGGTACGATCACGTGTGTGTATGCTACATATATATAATACCGATTTGTCACATTATTAACTATTATTATTATCACTGATGTTGTTATAATTCTTGTTGTTTGACGAGTGTTATGTTTCTTATGGTTGTTTGTATTCTGTATTCCCCTATACTTAATTTTTCATCCATCCCACCTACATTATTAGTGTTATTATTTTTGTATACCTTTTTTTTTTTCTCTCTCCCCCTCTCCCCATGTTGATTGATGCCTGTTATTGTTACGCTTGTTGTTTCTGTATCCCCCCCTGTTTTTCTTTTTTTTTTTCCTTTTTTCACGGTACTGGTGAGTTCGGAGCGGCCACACTCTTTGCTCTTGAATGTAATGTAAAATAAAGTTGTCCTCCGAAGAGGGTGGTGGTGGGCAATAAAAAAAAATTAAAAAAAATACTAAAATGTTCAGGAATCTCCCACTATAAAAGGCTGAAATTTTCCCATATTATATTAGTGAATGCCAATACAATAAAACATAAAACATTTTAAAATAGTATTAAACAAAATATCAGCAGAACCATTCTCCATAAAAAGACAATACAAACAACCAGTACATTTACATAATAATAAAATCTTATTAAACACATATGGCCATTTATACAATTAAAATGTCACCTCAAATGCAAGCTCTTAAAAAGTTAAAACCATAAAAGAGGAACAGACCAGTAGACCTCAAGCCTCAAAACACAATAGCTGATGGGTCTGGAACGTAACTTAGGTGGGGGGATCCAGACCCATCAGCCATAGGTGAAAATTCGCGATATAGAAAGACCATATACATAAACTTTTTTATAGTTTAAGCCTTAAAATATATAGTGATCCCCGCCTATCGCAGAAGTTACGCTCCAGTCCCATCAGCGATAATGAAAACAATTGGAAACAGCTGATAAACACGGGGAATCTACACAGGGTTAACGAGGGGGCGTGGCACATGGGAGGAGCGAATGAGCGGGGCAGGATATACTGTACTTTTAATCAGATTTTTTAGATTTTCAAAATAAATTCAAATTCAAATAAGTTTTTTTTTTTTCATCTCTATTTTGCTTTTTTTTGTCTTGGTTTAACTTTTTAAAAGCTTGTTTTTATAAAGCACTTTAAATAACCCCTGTGTATGATAATAAAAACTGGGTGAGGGTAAAATGCGGACTGTTTACAAACAGCGGATTCCGTGTTTATAAACAGACGTGTCGCAAAAGACGCACGCCGCGTAGACAGATCACGTGGCATAGAAAGAAACCCATAGGACGTTACCTAATCACGGGGTGCGTTCGAGGTGTGTCTGCAGCTGACGTTACGTGGAGCGTGATCTGCCGTCGGCGGCAGGGGTGGAGTATACGCTGGATGTAAACACTGGGGTATTCGAGGAGCTCAGGAAGGCGCAGCAGCTGCGCGTTCAGCCAGTGCAATTTTGTCATCCATATTACAGAGTACAATACGATTGTCCGAAATCCTTATTGTTGTTAATGTTTAACAACTATTTCATTGTTGGTTTTTTTGAAAAAAAAAAAAATTGAAAATATATAATTTGTTGAGCGTTCTCTAGTCGTGTATAATTTGCATTTGGACGTCCAGCTACCATGAACGTCACAGTTTGTGGGTGCCTGTTCTGGATGAGTAAAATAAATCGTAATAAATCAATAAATAAAAATGTTTCTTTCACCAATAAAGTGTATTCTGAAGTATTTTTGTAGATCTCATATCGAAACACTATCGAACTATATCTTCGTGTTGTCTGGTTTCATTTTCTCATATAAGTAAGGCTACTGTACACCTTGCAAACACTCATGTGAAATATCTACACAATTATAGAAACGTCACATTGGTTGGCACTGTACAAGTCATTGTATCAGAATTAATGCAAGAAAGAAAAAGAAAATTGCAAAGCAGATCTGTTACATTTAAACATGGAAGTAGCATGTAGAAATCAGTCCCCCAGGCTTGGCATATAGTAGTGGAAAAGGCTAAATTTGTATTTTACGAAAACATTTAAAAGAGTTTAGGGCAGCATTTGTAATTATCCATTTTGTCCTATACACTGTAACAATAGGGAAGCTGCCCTGCATAATCTATAAGTCCACAGAAGTGGCATGTAGAAATGAGGCCCCAGAACATGTGATATATTGCCAGGAAGGTCGGAATTTGTACTTTACAAAAATTTAAGATTGAAGATTCAAAAGGTTTATTCGTCATGTACACAGTTGTACACACACAACATGTAGTGGAATGTAACCCTGGTCACTCTGAGCAGCTGTGCATGATAAGAGAGTAACAAAATATAGAAAAATATAAGAAAAATAATATGATAAAAAATATATGAAATGTTCAGCTGTACATAATCTATACATAAGTGATAGGTAAGAGGTATTTTGCTGTGCAATGTGCAAGAGGCCTGAGGTATGTGCCAATGATTTGGACAGTGTGAAGCAGCACCTAGTGGCATTGAGTATTGTCCTGATTTAGGAGCATTATGACCTGGAGGAAAAAGCTCCTCTTTAACCTTTCCGTTCTGGGATGCATTTCCCAAGACCATAGTGGAGCAACACTGTTGTAACGTTGCGTAGTTCGAACTACAGTTCTTGAGCTGTAGTTAGAAGCTTAGTCCCAGGTAAATACATCAGCGATGGTGGAAAATGCATTCTAATAAGGGTATAGTCACCGTGTAAGTAAGAAATTTAATAATCTTTCATAACTAATAAGGAATAATTTAGCTCTACGATCACATATAATGTGAAGTTGTCTGAAAATTTAGTTTGAAACGTAATTGTTGTGTGGGTCTCTGGTCATAAGTACGGTAACTGTCGGTAGTGAGCAATAGGGACACCTTGCTGGGTGATGCGGGAAGAATCCTCTGTGTGACCCATCTGTACGTTGACATCAAACTTCAACTCACCAGTGGCACTTGCACTCTCATCTAGCACATATTGTATGTTCTAGTCACTCTTTGACTTCTTCTCATGTTTAGAAACATGTCTGAACAGTTTTGAGTCATTGTGTTTAAATGATGACTACTGTATGGTGGCTGTGCTGAACTTCTGCAGCCTGTGTTTTCAATTTTGCATCAAAGTTCACCACAGTGCAAAATGTGTTTTGATTAATGGGAATGTGTTTAGAGTTTTGCTCAAATCTGCAAATTGTGTTTAAAGTTTCACCAAAAGAGTGATTGATTCAATAAATGAGTTTTGGCAATTGGAAGTATTGTTCCAAGAATCAGGTTTAGTCTTTTAGCAATTCAGAAAAACTGTAACAGAAACATAAGGCAAGGTAAACTTTAACTTACAAAAGCTCTTTGGGGCGGTCAAACCAGATGTGTCCAGTTTGTACAGATACTGCACAGTTAGGGGTAAAATGCTGTTATGGGCAGGGTTAATCAATTGTACAGTTGTGCTTAAAATGGGAGTATAAAATCCTTCAAATACTACAAAAGTTATGTAAGAGAACTTTTGTTTTTTGTTTTGTAAACAAGTACACCTACTCTTACAGTTTTAGACTTAACAGGTTTTAAAGAATTTTGTATTATATTATATTATATTATATTACATTAACATGACTATAGCGAATGTCTGTCAGCCCCTTTTGACAGAATGGCCTTATAGCTATGTTTTCATAGAATCTGAGCCGGAAAAGTCAGATTGCTATGCCAAGAGTACAACTAATTTCAGATAATGCAAAAAACAGTGTTTGTGAAGTCATTTGAAGACTGAATTGTGTTACAGTGGAAAAAAAACACAACAGCACAATAAAGGGCAAATGACTCAGGCAAAGTCAGTCAGAAGGGTGTGTGAACATGATTGGCAAACTGGGTGATAAGTATAATGATGAATGCCTGCTCACCAGTAAGTTTATGCTTATTTCCTTACAGTATCTCTTGAGGAGGCCTGCCAATGGTGTGGACAGTTTCAAAATAAAGATGGTGACTGGGTGAGGAAAATTACTGTAGTCATTTGATAGATGTGAAAATATGGCTACTTGTCCTATACTGTATGTTTTTAATCCCACTGTAGATACTCTGTGATGGATGCCAGAGGTGGCAACACCGTGTCTGTACTGGCATGACCAAGAGCCAATTCAAACACATAGCAAATGTTAAATGGTATTGCACAGTTTGTGAAGAGGAGTCTTCTTTATAAAAATGCAGCCACACTACAGTAGTACGCAAAAGTCTGCAACCGCTTGTTAATTTAGAATTTTTTCCAACTTTTGACCTTTTACTTTTGACTCCTTCGTTGAGCCAATATATTTATTTGAAAACAGTGTTACAGGGGACACAGTAATGAAAATCAAGTTTTTATTCTAGCTTGGATTTACTTTTCTGAGTTTGTTTGTTAAAGCTCCCATGTCAACTGTCTTATTGAGTAATATGCGTAATGTACTTCTCTGGCCAAAGGTGCAAAATAAATGAGTATACTTCATATATAGTAGAACAGACATGTGTCAAGCTTTCTTCATGTTTGTGTAGGTGGCCTTGAAAAAGGACTTTTTGCGTCTCAGTGATGGCTCAGTATCTGGTGGGCCACACTTTGTTCTTCATCACCTGCCTGCACCGTGTTGGCATTGAGTGAACCAGTTTGATGAGGTGATCATGGCTGATAACATGATTCCAGGCTGCAATGAGTGACTCAATCAACTCATGTTTTGATTTTGGATGTCTCTTGGATATCTCCAAAGCCACCTTGTGCCACAAGTTCTCAATCGGATTCAGATCGGGAGATTGGGCAAGCCACTCAATTGATCGATGTTGTTCTGACGCTTCCAGTTGATTACCTGTTTGGAGCAATGGCACGGTGCATTGTCATCTTGGAACAGGAACCGGCCTTTAAACAGTTTCTGCACTGACGGCACCATACACTTTTGCAGTACTGTGATGTACTTGGTCCCACTTACCATTCCATCAAAGATGTGCAGATGTCCGACACCACTGGCAGCTATGCAGCCCCAGACCATGACCTTCAAAGGATGCTTCACAGTGAGGTTGAGGCACTCAGGCTTGAACTCCTCTCCAGGAAACCTCCTCACATAGGTGTCGGCCTGGCTACCAAACAGGCAGAAAGTGCTTTCATTGCCGGAAAGCACCTTTTCACATGGACCTTTCACATGTCCAGCGTGAGTTCTTCCGTGTCCAGTCAACCCGGTTGCACCTTTGGACATCAGTCATCAGTGGCTTGTTGCGTGCCTTGCAACCCTGCAGACCAAACTGCGGGAACCGGCAACAAACTGTTGATGAGGTGACACTGACATAACACGGTGAGGTTAACTTGTGACTTCTCAATGGAATGCGTCAAAGTGCATGATCCTAGCATGATTTTGATGCATGTGGATGACCAGACTGAGGTGTCTCTGCCAACAAACTCGCTTTCTTCTCATGTACAATCTTTACAAGTGCTCTGTGACTGCAGCCGACTTTGTTAGTAATCTGACAGCATGAAAATCCATGAAAATTTGTTGTTCCAAGGAATATTTCTTAAATAATAGTTTATTTTCATTTTTAATTCTTCATTCTGCAAATGCGGATTTGTTTGTTTAATAAATGGTGTTGTTCAGAAATCTACAAAAAGTAATTTGAGAACATGGCAATTCACTACTTTTCATGGTTCAAGGGCCCATAAACATGCACTTATCTAGTTGAAGCTGGATTTGAACCAGCAACCTCTGGATTACAAGCCCACATACTTAGACTACTGAGCTATACACTTACACTGAACTAGCTTAAGTTGTAACTTTTCAAGTGGAATGAATTGCAATGTACCTGACTATAATACTCATTAAGGTCAGTTTATTTACAGTTCCTACTTTCAAGAGCCAGCCAGCCAATCTAATTAATTTTTAATTATTTCTCCTATAATATGTAATACACGTTTAAGTTAATTTCCAGGTAAGCATTTCAGGCAAGGCAGTGCTCATTGACACAGATTATAAAGTTTGTTTCACTCTGCAGCTCCTGGACCTGCCCACTCTCCTGAAGACCAATAGCTCTGATGTATATTTGCATAGAATGACAGGGTACTGCCTTTGTTTTAACCTTTCACCATGATGGTGTTGAATAGGGCAACAGTATAAATACCCCAGAGACTTTAAGTAGTGACTGCATTTCAAACAATGGATCCTAGTAGGATCTATTAGTTTATGTTCCAATGGGGGTACTTGGGTGGTATCTTGAAAGATGTATGTCCATGAAATAATGAAAAAAAAAAGTGTTTTCTCAATGCTTGTTTTCCTACTGCAGTCTCATAACAAGCCATCTCAGGCACAATAACTATGCACAGTTTATTTCTAGCAGCTGAAGTGATAATTTAGCCACTAACCACCCAATTTCCCTGTACATTAAACCTCCTTACCAGGCTAGATGAAAATTAACATCACACCCAAAATAGAGCATCTGCTTAAGTACCTAATAGAGTAGGACTTGTCATGGCATTCACATAATTTAAACCAGCAATAACTCCAATTGCTGACACAGATCCCTGACCAAAAAGGTATCACTCTGGGCCAACAAATAGGTACTACTACATGGAAGAGACTTACTGTATATCTGTGGCATTCCATTTTCAGTTGCGGTGGGTTTCTAAATTTGGGCTTCCAAAAATCAAGCCTAATAAAAAAATTTAAATATTAAATGAGCAAATTGATTTGATTTGTCCTTCTATCCCACCTTGTGATCTAAAAAGCAATGAGGTTGCCACACATAATATCAGCTCTATGGACAAGAAAGCAATAAAGACCTATGGACTTTTTCAGAAATTCACAATTTTTTGATTAAGAAGAAATTATTTTTCTGGCATATGTTATGTAATTGGTTGTATAATGTTGTTTATAATGGTTTGTACAAATAAAAAAAAAAAATAAAAAAAATAAAAAAATAAAAAAAATATCAGCTCTATGGAAATACACTCCCATAGCCACTAGGGGAGCTCTCACCTTCTTTCACAATTGTGTTGTGCAGTCTAACAAATGGCCCTTAAGCCATGAACAGTAGTGAATGTAGTGAATTACTATGTTCTCACATTACTTTTTGTAGTTTTGTGAACAACACCATTTATTAAACAAATAAATATGCATTGGTAGAATGAAGAATTACAAATGAAAATAAACTATTATTTAAGAAATATTCCTTGGAACAACAAATTTTCATGGATTTTCATGCTGCCAGATTACTAACAAAGTCGGCTGCAGTCACAGAGCAGTTGTAAAGATTCTACAAAAGAAGAAAGTGAGTTTGGTGGCAGACACGCCTCGGTCTGGTCATCCACATGCATCAAAATCATGCTAGGATCATGCACTTTGACGCATTCCATTGAGCAATCGCAAGTTGACCTCACCTCAGCTACTGCGTGAGTGGTCAGACAGCTGCCATGTCAGTGTCACCTCATCAACAGTTTTGTCTGCGGGGTTGCAAGGCACGCAACAAGCCACTGATGACTGATGTCCAAAGGTGCAACCGGATTGACTGGACACGGAAGAAGTCACGCTGGACATGTGAAACGTGGGAAAAGGTGCTTTTCGGCAATGAAAGCACTTTCTGCCTGTTTGGTAGCCAGGCAGACACCTATGTGAGGAGGTTTCCTGGAGAGGAGTTCAAGCCTGAGTGCCTCAACCTCACTGTGAAGCATCCTTTGAAGGTCATGGTCTGGGGCTGCATGGCTACCAGTGGCGTCGGACGTCTGCACATCGTTGACGGCATGGTCAGTGGGACCAAGTACATCACAGTACTGCAAAAGTGTATGGTGCCGTCAGTGCAGAAGCTGTTTACAAGCTGGTTCCTGTTCCAAGATGACAATGCACCGTGCCATTGCTCCAAACAGGTGATCAACTGGAAGCGTCAGAACAACATCGATCAATTGAGTGGCTTGCCAAATCCCCCGATCTGAATCTCATTGAAAACTTGTGGCACAAGGTGGCTTTGGAGATATCCAAGAGACATCCAAAATCAAAACATGAGTTGATTGAGTCACTCATTGCAGCCTGGAACCATGTTATCAGCCATGATCACCTCATCAAACTGGTTCACTCAAAGCCAACATGGTGCAGGCAGGTGATGGAGAACAAAGTGTGACCCACCAGATACTGAGCCATCACTGAGACACAAAATGTCCTTTTTCAAGGCCACCTACAGGAACATGAAGAAAACTTGACGCATGTCTGTTCTACTATATAGTATTACTCATTTATTTTGCACCTTTGGCGAGAGAAGTACATTACGCAAATTACTCAAAAAGGCGATTGACATGGGAACTTTAACAAACTCAGAAAAGTAAAGCCAAGCTAGAATAAAAACTTGATTTTAATAGCCAACTGTGTCCCCTGTAACACTGTTTTCAAATAAATGCATTGGCTCAACGAAGGGGTTAAAAATAAAAGGTCAAAAAAAAAATGCTAAATTAACAAGCGGTTGCAGACTTTTGCATACCACTGTAGTGTGGCTGCGTTATATAGCGAACACTTCTCTTCACAAGCTGTGCAATACCATTTAACATTTGTTATGTGTTTGAATTGGCTCTTGGTCATGCCAGTACAGACACGGTGTTGCCACCTCTGGCATCCATCACAGAGTATCTACAGTGGGATTAACAACATACAGTATAGGACAAGTAGCCATATTTTCCCATCTATCAAATGACTACATTAATTTCCTCACCCAGTCACCATCTTTATTTTGAAACTGTCCACACCATTGGCAGGCCTCCTCAAGAGATACTGTAAGGAAATAAGCATGAACTTACTGGTGAGCAGGCATTCATCATTATACTTATCATCCAGTTTGCCAAGCATGTTCACATGCCCTTCTGACTGACTTTGCCTGAGTCACTTGCCCTTTATTGTGCTGTTGTGGGTTTTTTTCACTGTAACACAATTCAGTCTTCAAATGACTTTTACACATACCGTGTGATGTTATCTGTCATTGCAACCACACATCCATTCCTCTCACATTGTTTTTTGCATTATCTCAAATTAGTTCTACCCCTGATTTTTCAGGCTCAGAGTCTGTGAAAACATAGCTAAAAGGCCCTTCTGTCAAAAGGGGCTGACAGACATTCGCTATAGTCATGTTAATGTAATATAATATAATATAATATAATATAATATAATATAATATAATATAATACAAAATTCTTTAAAACCTGTTAAGTCTAAAACTGTAAGAGTAGGTGTACTTGTTTACAAGACAAAAACAAAAGTTGTCTTGCATAACTTTTGTAGTATTTGAAGGATTTTATACCCCATTTTAAGCACAACTGTACAATTGATTAACCCTGCCCATAACAGCCTTTTTTCCCCTAACTGTGCAGTATCTGTATAAACTGGACACATCTGGTTTGACTGCCCCAAAGAGCTTTGGTAAGTTAAAGTTTACCTTGCCTTATGTTTCTTTTACAGTTTTTCTGAATTGCTAAAAGACTAAACCTGATTCTTGGAACAAAACTTCCAATTGCCAAAACTCATTTATTGAATCAATCACTCTTTTGGTGAAACTTTAAACACAATTTGCAGATTTGAGCAAAACTCTAAACACATTCCCATTCATCAAAACACATTTTGCACTGTGGTGAACTTTGATGCAAAATAGAAAACACAGGCTGCAGAAGTTCAGCACAGCCACCATACAGTAGTCATCATTTAAACACAATGACTCAAAACTGTTCACACATGTTTCTAAACATGAGAAGAAGCCAAAGAGTGACTAGAACATACAATATGTGCTAGATGAGAGTGCAAGTGCCACTGGTGAGTTGAAGTTTGACGTCAACGTACAGATGGGTCACACAGAGGATTCTTCCCGCATCACCCAGCAAGGTGTCCCTATTGCTCACTATCGACAGTTACCGTACTTATGACCAGAGACCCACACAACAATTACGTTTCAAACATTTTCAGACAACTTCACATTATATGTGATCGTAGAGCTAAATTATTCCCTATTAGTTATGAAAGATTATACAATTTTTTACTTACACGGTGACTGTATACCCTTCTTAGAATGCATTTTCCACTATCGCTGACGTATTTACCCGGGACTAAGCTTCTAACTACAGCTCGTGAGTTGTTTGAAATACGCAACTTAAGGACAGTGTTTGCGAACGTTCCTTCGAACTATGGTTTTGGGAAACGCACCACAGAACGGAAAGGTTAAGGAAGAGCTTTTTCCCCCAGGTCATAATGCTCCTAAATCAGGACAATACTCAATTCCTCTAGGTAGGCTACTGCTTCACCCTGTCCAAATCATTGGCACATACCTCAGGCCTCTTCCACATTGCACTTATATACCTCTTACCTATCACTTATAGATTATGTACAGCTGAACATTTCATATATTTTTTATTTTATTATTTTTCTTATTTTTTCTATATTTTGTTACTCTCTTATCATGCACAGCTGCTCAGAGTGACCAGGGTTACATTCCACTACATGTTGTATGTGTACAACTGTGTACGTGACGAATAAACCTTTTGAATCTTGAATCTTCAATCTTGAATTTTCGTAAAGTACAAATTCCGACCTTCCTGGCAGTATATCACATGTCCCAGGGCAGGATTTCTACGTGCCACTTCCGTGGACTTTTAGTTTAAGATTATAGATAGCAGCTTCCACATGGTTACAGTGTACAGGGCGAAATGCACATTTAGAAATCCTGCGCTGGGAACTTCCATTCACTTTCGTATAGTACAAATTGCGAGCTTTCCCGCAATATATCACATGTCCCAGCGCAGGATTTCTACGTGCCACTTCCGTGGACTTTTAGTTTAAGATTATAGATAGCAGCTTCCACATGGTTACAGTGTACAGGGCGAAATGCACATTTAGAAATCCTGCGCTGGGAACTTCCATGCACTTTCGTATAGTACAAATTGCGAGCTTTCCCGCAATATATCACATGTCCCAGCGCAGGATTTCTACGTGCCACTTCCGTGGACTTTTAGTTTAAGATTATGGATAGCAGCTTCCACATGGTTACAGTGTACAGGGCGAAATGCACATTTAGAAATCCTGCGCTGGGAACTTCCATGCACTTTCGTATAGTACAAATTGCGAGCTTTCCGGCAGTATATGACATGTCCCGGGACAGGATTTCTATGTTCCACTTCCGTGGACTTTTAGTTTAAGATTATGGATGGCGGTGTCCACATGGTTACAGTGTACAGGGCGAAGCGCACATTTAGAAATCCTGTCCGGGAAGTTCCATGCATTTTCGTATAGTACAAATTGCGAGCTTTCCGGCAGTATATGACATGTCCCGGGACAGGATTTCTATGTTCCACTTCCGTGGACTTTTAGTTTAAGATTATGGATGGCGGTGTCTACATGGTTACAGTATACAGGGCGAAATGCACATTTAGAAATCCTGCGCTGGGACATGTGATATATTGCCGGAAAGCTCGCAATTTCTACTATACGGCAATGCATGAAAGTTCCCAGCGCAGGATTTCTAAATGTGCATTTCGCCCTGTATACTGTAACCATGGGGAAGCTGCCATCTATAATCTTAAACTAAAAGTCCACGGAAGTGGCACATAGAAATCCTGTCCCGGGACATGTCATATACTGCCGGAAAGCTCGCAATTTGTACTATACGAAAATGCATGGAACTTCCCGGACAGGATTTCTAAATGTGCACTTCGCCCTGTACACTGTAACCATGGGGAAGCTGCCATCTATAATCTTAAACTAAAAGTCCATGGAAGTGGCACATAGAAATCCTGCGCTGGGACATGTGATATATTGCCGGAAAGCTCGCAATGTGTACTATACGGAAATGCATGGAATTTCCCAGCGCAGGATTTCTAAATGTGCATTTCGCCCTGTACACTGTAACCATGTAGACACCGCCATCCATAATCTTAAACTAAAAGTCAGCGGAGGTGGCACATAGAAATCCTGTCCCGGGACATGTGATATATTGCCGGAAAGCTCGCAATTTGTACTATACGAAAATGCATGGAACTTCCCGGACAGGATTTCTAAATGTGCACTTCGCCCTGTACACTGTAACCATGTGGACGCTGCCATCTATAATCTTAAACTAAAAGTCCACGGAAGTGGCACATAGAAATCCTGCGCTGGGACATGTGATATATTGCCGGAAAGCTCGCAATGTGTACTATACGGAAATGCATGGAAGTTCCCAGCGCAGGATTTCTAAATGTGCATTTCGCCCTGTACACTGTAACCATGTGGACGCCACCATCTATAATCTTAAACTAAAAGTCCACGGAAGTGGCACATAGAAATCCGGCGCTGGGACATGTGATATATTGCCGGAAAGCTCGCAATTTGTACTATACGAAAATGCATGAAAGTTCCCAGCGTAGGATTTCTATGTGCCACTTCCGTGGACTTTTAGTTTAAGATTATAGATGGCAGCGTCCACATGGTTACAGTGTACAGGGCGAAGCGCACATTTAGAAATCCTGTCCGGGAAGTTCCATGCATTTTCGTATAGTACAAATTGCGAGCTTTCCGGCAATATATCACATGTCCCATCGCAGGATTTCTATGTTCCACTTCCGTGGACTTTTAGTTTAAGATTATGGATGGCGGTGTCTACATGGTTACAGTGTACAGGGCGAAATGCACATTTAGAAATCCTGCGCTGGGAACTTTCATGCATTTCCGTATAGTACACATTGCGAGCTTTCCGGCAATATATCACATGTCCCAGCGCAGGATTTCTATGTGCCACTTCCATGTTTCAATATAAGAGATGATTTGCAATATCCCTTTTCTTTTATTTATTTCGTGTATTAATTCTCATAAAATGGCTTGTAGAGTGGCAACCACGTTTCTATGTAGATATTTCACAGGAGTGCTTTCAAGCTGTACAGTATAGCTGTACTTATATGCGAAAATTTAATCAGATAACACCAAAACAGTTCAATAGTGCTTGGATGTGAGATCTACAGAAATACAGAATTACAATAAAATAATGACATGTTTGGTGAAAGACATATTTATTTATTGATTTATTATGATTTATTTTATTCGTCAGGAACAGGCATCCATGAACAGTGACGTTGGTAGCCATGGACATCCACATATCTATCTGACGGGAAAAGAGAAGGAAAAAATGCAGATTATCCTCGACCAGAGAACGCTCAACAGATAACATATAGAACATTTTCACATGTTTAACAAATTAACAATGAAATTAATGTTAACATTAAGAACAATACGATTTCGGACATCCGTATTGTACTGGCTGCGCAGTTGCACCGCAATGCTGAGCTCCTCATTGTTTACGTTCGGCGGAATCCGGCGGAATCCGCATTTTACCCTCACCCATAAAAACTTGCCTTGCCCTGGGTGAGGGTAAAATGCGGACCGTTTACAAGCAGCGGATTCCGTGTTTATAAACAGACGTGTCGCAAAAGACGCACGCCGCGTAGACAGATCACGTGGCATAGAAAGAAACCCATACGACGTTACCTAATCACGGGGTGCGTTCGAGGTGTGTCTGCAGCTGACGTGACGTGGAGCGCAATCTGCCGTCGCCTGCAGGGGTGGAGTATACGCTGGATGTAAACAAAGGGGTATTCGAGGAGCTCAGGAAGGCGCAGCAGCTGCGCGTTCAGCCAGTGCAATTTTGTCATCCATATTACAGAGTACAATACGATTGTCCGAAATCCTTATTGTTGTTAATGTTTAACAATTATTTAATTGTTGGTTGTTTTTTTTTGTTTTTTAATGTTCTATATATCATGTTGAGCATTTTCTAGTCGCGGATAATTTGGATTTGGACGTCCAGCTACCATGAACGTCACAGTTTGTGGGTGCCTGTTCTTGATAAATAAAATAAATCGTAATAATAAATAAAAATGTTTCTTTCACCAAAAAAAGTGTATTCTGACGTATTTTTGTAGATTTCATATCGAAACACTATCGAACTGTATCTTTGTGTTGTCTGGTTTCATTTTCTCATATAATTAGTAAGGCTACTGTACACCTTGCAAACACTCATGTGAAATATCGACACTATTATAGAAACGTCACATTGGTTGGCACTGTACAAGTCATTATATCATAATTAATACAAGAAAGAAAAAGAAAATTGCAAAGCATCTGTTACATTTAAACATGGAAGTAGCATGTAGAAATAAGTCCCCCAGGCTTGGCATGTAGTAGTGGAAAAGGTGAAATTTTATGAAAACATTTAAAAGTGTTTGTGGCAGGATTTGTAATTATCAATTTTGTCCTATACACTGTAACAATAGGGAAGCTGCCCTGCATAATCTATAAGTCCACAGAAGTGGCATGTAGACATGAGGCCCCAGAACATGTGATATATTGCCAGGAAGGTCGGAATTTGTACTTTACAAAAATTTAAGACTGAAGATTCAAAAGGTTTATTCGTCATGTACACAGTTGTACACACACAACATGTAGTGGAATGTAACCCTGGTCACTCTGAGCAGCTGTGCATGATAAGAGAGTAACAAAATATAGAAAAAATAAGAAAAATGATAAGATAAAAAATATATGAAATGTTCAGCTGTACATAATCTATACATAAGTGATAGGTAAGAGTTATATAAGTGCAATGCGGAAGAGGCCTGAGGTATGTGCCAATGATTTGGACAGGGTGAAGCAGTACCTAGTGGCATTGAGTATTGTCCTGATTTAGGAGCATTTATGACCTGGGGGAAAAAGCTCTTCCTTAACCTTTCCGTTCTGGGGTGCGTTTCCCAAGACCATAGTGGAGCAAAACTGTTGTAAAGTTGCGTAGTTCGAACTACAGTTCTTGAGCTGTAGTTAGAAGCTTAGTCCCGGGTAAATACATCAGCGATGGTGGAAAATGCAGTCTAATAAGGGTATAGTCACCGTGTAAGTAAGAAATTTTATAATCTTTCATAACTAATAAGGAATAATTTAGCTCTATGATCACATATAATGTGAAGTTGTCTGAAAATGTAGTTTGAAACGTAATTGTTGTGTGGGTCTCTGGTCATAAGTACGGTAACTGTCGGTAGTGAGCAATAGGGACACCTTGCTGGGTGATGCGGGAAGAATCCTCTGTGTGACCCATCTGTACGTTGACGACGAAATTCAACTCACCAGTGGCACTTGCACTCTCATCTAGCACATATTGTATGTTCTAGTCACTCTTTGGCTTCTTCTCATGTTTAGAAACGTGTGAACAGTTTTGAGTCATTGTGTTTAAATGATGACTACTGTATGGTGGCTGTGCTGAACTTCTGCAGCCTGTGTTTTCTATTTTGTAAAGTTCACCACAGTGCAAAATGTGTTTTGATGAATGGGAATGTGTTTAGAGTTTTGCTCAAATCTGCAAATTGTGTTTAAAGTTTCACAAAAAGAGTGATTGATTCAATAAATGAGTTTTGGCAATTGGAAGTTATGTTCCAAGAATGAGGTTTAGTCTTTAGGCAAGGTAAACTTTAACTTACCAAAGCTCTTTGGGGCGGTCAAACCAGATGTGTCCAGTTTATACAGATACTGCACAGTTAGGGGTAAAATGCTGTTATGGGCAGGGTTAATCAATTGTACAGTTGTGCTTAAAATGGGGGTATAAAATCCTTCAAATACTACAAAAGTTATGTAAGAGAACTTTTGTTTTTTGTTTTGTTAACAAGTACACCTACTCTTACAGTTTTAGACTTAACAGGTTTTAAAGAATTTTGTATTATATTATATTATATTATATTAACATGACTATAGCGAATGTCTGTCAGCCCCTTTTGACAGAAGGGCCTTTTAGCTATGTTTTCACAGAATCTGAGCTGGAAAAGTCAGGGGTAGAACTAATTTGCGATAATGCAAAAAACAGTGTGAGAGGAATGGATGTGTGGTTGCAATGACAGATAACATCACACAGTATGTGTAAAAGTCATTTGAAGACTGAATTGTGTTACAGTGAAAAAAACCCACAAGAGCACAATAAAGGACAAGTGACTCAGGCAGTCAGTCAGAAAGGTGTGTGAACATGCTTGGCAAACTGGGTGATAAGTATAATGATGAATGCCTGCTCACCAGTAAGTTCATGCTTATTTCCTTACAGTATCTCTTGAGGAGGCCTGCCAATGGTGTGGACAGTTTCAAAATAAAGATGGTGACTGGGTGAGGGAAATTACTGTAGTCATTTGATAGATGGGAAAATATGGCTACTTGTCCTATACTGTATGTTGTTAATCCCACTGTAGATTCTCTGTGATGGATGCCAGAGGTGGCAACACCGTGTCTGTACTGGCATGACCAAGAGCCAATTCAAACACATAACAAATGTTAAATGGTATTGCACAGCTTGTGAAGAGGAGTCTTCTTTATAAAAACGCAGCCACACTACAGTGGTATGCAAAAGTCTGCAACCACTTGTTAATTTAGCATTTTTTCCAACTTTTGACCTTTTACTTTTAACTCCTTCATTGAGCCAATATATTTATTTGAAAACAGTGTTACAGGGGACACAGTAATAAAAATCAAGTTTTTATTCTAGCTTGGATTTACTAAACTGAGTTTGTTTGTTAAAGCTCCCATGTCAGTTGTCTTATTGAGTAATATGCGTAATGTACTTCTCTGGCCAAAGGTGCAAAATAAATGTGTATACTTCATATATAGTAGAACAGACATGCGTCAAGCTTTCTTCATGTTCGTGTAGGTGGCCTTGAAAAAGGACTTTTTGTGTCTCAGTGATGGCTCAGTATCTGGTGGGCCACACTTTGTTCTCCATCACCTGCCTGCACCATGTTGGCATTGAGTGAACCAGTTTGATGAGGTGATCATGGGTGATAACATGGTTCCAGGCTGCAATGAGTGACTCAGTCAACTCATGCTCTGATTTTGGATGTCTCTTGGATATCTCCAAAGCCACCTTGTGCCACAAGTTCTCAATCGGATTCAGATCGGGAGATTGGGCAAGCCACTCAATTGATTGATGTTGTTCTGACACTTCCAGTTGATCACCTGTTTGGAGCAATGGCACGGTGCATTGTCATCTTGGAACAGGAACCGGCCTGTAAACAGCTGCTGCACTGATGGCACCATACACTTTTGCAGTACTGTGATGTACTTGGTCCCACTGACCATGCCGTCAACGATGTGCAGACGTCCGACGCCACTGGCAGCCATGCAGCCCCAGACCATGACCTTCAAAGGATGCTTCACAATGAGATTGAGTCACTCAGGCTTGAACTCTTCTCCAGGAAACCTCCTCACATAGGTGTCTGCCTGGCTACCAAACAGGCAGAAAGTGCTTTCATCGCTGAAAAGCACCTTTTCCCACCGTTTCACATGTCCAGCGTGAGTTCTTCCGTGTCCAGTCAATCCGGTTGCACCTTTGGACATCAGTCATCAGTGGCTTGTTGCGTGCCTTGCAACTCTGCAGACCAAACTGCGGGAACCGGCAACAAACTGTTGATGAGGTGACACTGACATGACAGCTGTCTGACCACTCACGCAGTAGCTGAGGTGAGGTGATTGCTCAATGGAATGCGTCAAAGTGCGTGATCCTAGCATGATTTTGATGCATGTGGATGACCAGACCGAGGCATGTCTGCCACCAAACTCGCTTTCTTCTCATGTACAATCTTTACAAGTGCTCTGTGACTGCAGCCGACTTTGCTAGTAATCTGGCAGCATGAAAATCCATGAAAATTTGTTGTTCCAAGGAATATTTCTTAAATAATAGTTTATTTTCATTTTTAATTCTTCATTCTGCAAATGCAGATTTGTTTGTTTACAGTTTTTCTCGATTGCTAAAACACTAAACCCTATTGTCTGAACCAAATTCTCAGTTGCCTGAACCCACTTATTGAATCAGTCACTCTTTTGGCAAAACCATAAGCATTTTTCACCTGTTTAGACACATCTTGTCAACACATTGTCATTGTGATGCACCTGTGTTGCATAATGGTGAGCACAGGTGGCAAAAGTCAAACACAATTAAAGCTCAGATGTCACCGGTTGAACACAACAACTCAAAATTTATCACACTTGTGGCTAATGATGTGAGGGTACATATACAGTAAGCCAGAGCACTGGTTTGTGCGGCACTACAATGGATAGAAATCTAAGAAGAGGAGTTCGTGTGAGAGGAGGTCGAGCAGGTCAAGGTGGTCGAGGTGGTCAGCGAGGACAAAGAACAGTAATATCTGATGAAATCAGAGCTACTGTGATTGACCATGTTCTTGTCCATGGTATGACAATGAAGGAGGCCGGACTAAGGGTACAACCAAACATCAGTAGATTCACTGTGTCCACCATAATCCGAAGATTTAGAGAAGAGAACAGGTAGTTACCTTTTTTGACATTATAGTATGTAAATGTTGACAACAATTACATAGGTACAATGACTGTACTATATACTGTACCACAGTAAACATGTTTCAGTACATCACTGTGCCAGTGTACTGTAGTATTGTAATGGAGGGTTAGTCTGACTGTTTGTAGGCCTATTCCATGTATGTATTTTTGTAAGTGCATGTTCTCTTTTTGTAGAATTGAAAGACTGCCACATGGGGGTGGTAGGACAGGGTAAATCTCCTGCAAGCCATAGAACTGGCCTGTGGTGACATGGGTGTGGAGGCATGTCAAGCCTGGATACGGCATGACAGGGGTTTTTTCCCCCGTTGCCTGGCCAGAGAAAATGTGGCCTGTGATGTAGATGAAGTCCTGTGGCCTGACCCAGTACGGAGAAATGATGCTGTGGCGGAGTAATGCACTTCTTTTCTTTGTACTTCATTTGTATATTTTTGTGCTTTATTTTTACGTACAAATGCTACATGTAAATGCACAGGATTTCTGTTTTTTTGCAAATTCTTTTTTCTATGTACAAGTGTTAAAAATGCCCAGGTATTTTGTTTTGCAACATGCATTTAGCCTGAATAAACATTTATTTCTACCGCTTCATGTCCTGAGCATTGTGTTTTCCTTTTTTCTATGTAGTGTTTAGTGACTACTCAGTAGAGTATATACTTTAGATTGACTTGAGGCATGATTTGACAGCATAGTTCAGTTTTGAGCACAGATTGAACTGTTATGGGGTGAAAGTTTGGTTTTGCAAGAAGAGTCAGAGGTTTTGTGAATGTAGCTTGAAAATTGGTTTTCGTGTTCACAGTTTAGGGAAAAGGAGAGCAGCTTTCCAGGAATGTGTCTTAGCAATCGAGAAAAACTGTAATAAATGGTGTTGTTCACAAATCTACTAAAAGTCATTTGAGAACATGGCAATTCACTACTTTTCATGGTTCAAGGGCCTATAAACATGCACTTATCTAGTTGAAGCTGGATTTGAACCAACAACCTCTAAATTACAAGCCCACATACTTAGACTACTGAGCTATACACTTACACTGAACTAGTCTAAGTTGTAACTTTTCAAGTGGAATGAATTGCAATGTACCTGACTATTATACTCATTAAGGTCAGTTTATTTACAGTTCCTACTTTCAAGAGCCAGCCACCAATCTAATTAATTTTTAAGTACACCTCCTGTAATATGTAATACACGTTTAAGTTCATTTCCAGGTAAGCATTTCAGGCAAGGCAGTGCTCATTGACACAGATTATAAAGTTTGTTTCACTCTGCAGCTCCTGGACCTGACCACTCTCCTGAAGACCAATAGCTCTGATGTATATTTGCATAGCATGACAGGGTACTGCCTTTGTTTTAACCTTTCACCATGATGGTGTTGAATAGGGCAACAGTATAAATACCCCAGAGACTTTAAGTAGTGACTGCATTTCCAACAGTAGATCCTAGTAAGATCTATTGGTTTATGGTCCATTGTGGGTACTTGGGTGGTATCTTGAAAGATGTATGTCCATGGAATAACAAAAAAAAAAAGTGTTTTCTCAATGCTTGTTTTCCTGCTGCAGTCTCATAACAAGCCATCTCAGGCACAAGAACTATGCACTGTTTATTTTTAGCACCTGGAGTGATATTTTAGCCACTAACCACCTGATTTCCCTGTACATTGAACCTCCTCACCAGGCTAGATGAAAATTAACATCACACCCAAAATAGAACAACTGCTCAAGTACCTAATACAGTAGGACTTGTCACAGCATTCACATAATTTAAACCAGCAATAATTCCACTTGCTGACACAGATCTCTAGCTAAAAAGCTATCACTCTGAGCCAACAAATAGGTACTACTACATGGAAGAGACTTATATCTGTGGCATTCCATTTTCAGTTGCGGTGGGTTTCTAAATTTGGGCTTCCAAAAATCAAGCCTAATAAAAAAATTTAAATATTAAATGAGCAAATTGATTTGATTTGTCCTTCTATCCCACCTTGTGATCTAAAAAGCAATGAGGCTGCCACACATAATATCAGCTCTATGGAAATACAGTCCCATAGCCACTACGGGAGCTCTCACCTTCTTTCACAATTGTGTTGTGCAGTCTAACAAATGGCCCTTAAGCCATGAACAGTAGTGAATGTAGTGAATTACTATGTTCTCACGTTACTTTTTGTAGTTTTGTGAACAACACCGTTTATTAAACAAATAAATATGCATTGGCAGAATGAAGAATTACAAATGAAAATAAACTATTATTTAAGAAATATTCCTTGGAACAACAAATTTTCATGGATTTTCATGCTGCCAGATTACTAATAAAGTCGGCTGCAGTCACAGAGCAGTTGTAAAGATTCTACAAAAGAAGAAAGCGAGTTTGGTGGCAGACACGCCTCGGTCTGGTCATCCACATGCATCAACATCATGCTAGGATCATGCACTTTGACGCATTCCATTGAGCAATCGCAAGTTGACCTCACCTCAGCTACTGCGTGAGTGGTCAGACAGCTGCCATGTCAGTGTCACCTCATCAACAGTTTTGTCTGCGGGGTTGCAAGGCACACAACAAGCCACTGATGACTGATGTCCAAAGGTGCAACCGGGTTGACTGGACACGGAAGAACTCACGCTGGACATGTGAAAGGTCCATGTGAAAAGGTGCTTTCCGGCAATGAAAGCACTTTCTGCCTGTTTGGTAGTCAGGCAGACACCTGTGTGAGTAGGTTTCCTGGAGAGGAGTTCAAGCCTGAGTGCCTCAACCTCACTGTGAAGCATCCTTTGAAGGTCATGGTCTGGGGCTGCATGGCTGCCAGTGGCGTCGGACGTCTGCACATCGTTGACGGCATGGTCAGTGGGACCAAGTACATCACAGTACTGCAAAAGTGTATGGTGCCGTCAGTGCAGCAGCTGTTTACAAGCTGGTTCCTGTTCCAAGATGACAATGCACCGTGCCATTGCTCCAAACAGGTGATCAACTGGAAGTGTCAGAACAACATCAATCAATTGAGTGGCTTGCCCAATCTCCCGATCTGAATCCGATTGAGAACTTGTGGCACAAGGTGGCTTTGGAGATATCCAAGAGACATCCAAAATCAGAGCATGAGTTGACTGAGTCACTCATTGCAGCCTGGAACCATGTTATCACCCATGATCACCTCATCAAACTGGTTCACTCAAAGCCAACATGGTGCAGGCAGGTGATGGAGAACAAAGTGTGGCCCACCAGATACTGAGCCATCACTGAGACACAAAATGTCCTTTTTCAAGGCCACCTACATGAACATGAAGAAAGCTTGACGCATGTCTGTTCTACTATATATGAAGTATACACATTTATTTTGCACCTTTGGCCAGAGAAGTACATTACGCATATTACTCAATAAGACAATTGACATGGGAGCTTTAACAAACAAACTCAGAAAAGTAAATCCAAGCTAGAATAAAAACTTGATTTTTATTACTGTGTCCCCTGTAACACTGTTTTCAAATAAATATATTGGCTCAACGAAGGAGTTAAAAGTAAAAGGTCAAAAGTTGGAAAAAATTCTAAATTAACAAGCGGTTGCAGACTTTTGCATACTACTGTAGTGTGGCTGCATTTTTATAAAGAAGACTCCTCTTCACAAGCTGTGCAATACCGTTTAACATTTGTTATGTGTTTGAATTGGCTCTTGGTCATGCCAGTACAGACACGGTGTTGCCACCTCTGGCATCCATCACAGAGTATCTACAGTGGGATTAAAAACATACAGTATAGGACAAGTAGCCATATTTTCACATCTATCAAATGACTACAGTAATTTTCCTCACCCAGTCACCATCTTTATTTTGAAACTGTCCACACCATTGGCAGGCCTCCTCAAGAGATACTGTAAGGAAATAAGCATGAACTTATTGGTGAGCAGGCATTCATCATTATACTTATCACCCAGTTTGCCAATCATGTTCACACACCCTTCTGACTGACTTTGCCTGAGTCACTTGCCCTTTATTGTGCTGTTGTGTTTTTTTTCCACTGTAACACAATTCAGTCTTCAAATGACTTCACTAACACTGTTTTCAAATTAGTTGTACTCTTGGCATAGCAATCTGACTTTTCCGGCTCAGATTCTATGAAAACATAGCTATAAGGCCATTCTGTCAAAAGGGGCTGACAGACATTCGCTATAGTCATGTTAATATAATATAATATAATATAATATAATACAAAATTCTTTAAAACCTGTTAAGTCTAAAACTGTAAGAGTAGGTGTACTTGTTTACAAAACAAAAAACAAAAGTTCTCTTACATAACTTTTGTAGTAGTTGAAGGATTTTATACCCCCATTTTAAGCACAACTGTACAATTGATTAACCCTGCCCATAACAGCATTTTACCCCTAACTAGCACCGGATCCCCACAGGGCTGTGTGCTGAGCCCCCTCCTATACTGCCTCTACACCCACGACTGTAGTCCGACCCACAACAACAATCTCATCGTCAAGTTTGCCGACGACACTACGGTGGTCGGACTCATCTCTAAGGGAGACGAGGCAGCCTATAGGGATGAGGTCCTGAAGCTGGAGGCCTGGTGTTCAGAGAACAATCTGACTTTGAACACCAAGAAAACTAAAGAGATCGTTGTTGACCTCAGGAGGCACGGCACCGACCTAACCCCCCTATACATCAACGGTGAACGCGTGGAGAGGGTCCATACTTTCCGGTACCTAGGGGTCCTCATCTCGGACAATATCTCATGGACCGAGAACATCACAGAGGTCGTCAAGAAGGCACAGCAGCGGCTCCACTTCCTGAGAGTCCTCAGGAAGCTGAATCTCAACCAGGATCTGCTTCTGACCTTCTATCGCTCGTCCATTGAGAGCCTCCTGATGTACTGCATCACAGTGTGGTACGGCAGCTGCACCATGGCAGATAAGGAGAGGCTTCATAAAGTTGTCAAAGCTGCCCAGAAGATCATCGGCTGCCCTCTCCCCTCTCTTATGGACATATACACCTCCCGCTGCCTCAGCAGAGCAAGGAACATTATCAAGGACACATCCCACCCTGGCTCTGATCTGTTCAACCTGTTGCCCTCAGGAAGACGCTACAGGTGCATCAGGACTAGGACAGACAGACTCCGGAACAGTTTTTTCCCTAGAGCCATACTCACACTGAACACACACTGAATACACACAGAAAACAATCACTCCCCCTACTATGGTCTTCCTCCCCTCACACACACACTAAAAAAATCTTACCACATCTATTTATTATATATTATCACTGTGTAATAATCCGGTCAATGTGAAATTGTGCATTCGTTCACTTTATATACATATGCTAGTGCAATAAGATATATTACACTGTCACTTTAATACTTTCTATTTGTTTACATTGCTTATTTTTATACATATTTTATACATACTTTTATACTACTTCTCTTTTTATATTTTATATGTATATGTTTGAGCACTGACCCAAGGAGATGCTTTTCATCTCATTGTATATGTAAAAAATGTATAATGACAATAAAAGGCATTCTATTCTATTCTATTCTATTCTAACTGTGCAGTATCTGTACAAACTGGACACATCAGGTTTGACGGCCCCAAAGAGCTTTGGTAAGTTAAAGTTTACCTTGCCTTATGTTTCTGTTACAGTTTTTCTGAATTGCTAAAAGACTAAACCTCATTCTTGGAACAAAACTTCCAATTGCCAAAACTCATTTATTGAATCAATCACTCTTTTGGTGAAACTTTAAACACAATTTGCAGATTTGAGCAAAACTCTAAACACATTCCCATTCATCAAAACACATTTTGCACTGTGGTGAACTTTGATGCAAAATAGAAAACACAGGCTGCAGAAGTTCAGCACAGCCACCATAAACACAATTGCTTAAACACAATGACTCAAAACTGTTCACACATGTTTCTAAACATGAGAAGAAGGCAAAGAGTGACTAGAACATACAATATGTGCTAGATGAGAGTGCAAGTGCCACTGGTGAGTTGAAGTTTGACGTCAACGTACAGATGGGTCACACAGAGGATTCTTCCCGCATCACCCAGCAAGGTGTCCCTATTGCTCACTACCGACAGTTACCGTACTTATGACCAGAGACCCACACAACAATTACGTTTCAAACATTTTCAGACAACTTCACATTATATGTGATCGTAGAGCTAAATTATTCCCTATTAGTTTCCACCATCGCTGACATATTAACCCGGGACTAAGCTTCTAATTACAGCTCGTGAGTTGTTTGAAATACACAACTTAAGGACAGTGTTTGCGAACGTTCCTTCGAACTATGGTTTTGGGAAACGCACCACAGAACGGAAAGGTTAAGGAAGAGCTTTTTCCCCCAGGTCATAATGCTCCTAAATCAGGACAATACTCAATGCCTCTAGGTACTGCTTCACCCTGTCCAAATCATTGGCACATACCTCAGGCCTCTTCCACATTGCACTTATGTATAGATTATGTACAGCTGAACATTTCATATATTTTTTATTTTATTATTTTTCTTATTTTTTCTATATTTTGTTACTCTCTTATCATGCACAGCTGCTCAGAGTGACCAGGGTTACATTCCACTACATGTTGTATGTGTACAACTGTGTACGTGACGAATAAACCTTTTGAATCTTGAATCTTCAATGTTGAATTTTCGTAAAGTACAAATTCCGACCTTCCTGGCAATATATCACATGTGCTGGGGCCTCACTTCTACGTGCCACTTCCGTGGACTTTTAGTTTAAGATTATAGATAGCAGCTTCCACATGGTTACAGTGTACAGGGCGAAATGCACATTTAGAAATCCTGCGCTGGGAACTTCCATGCACTTTCGTATAGTACAAATTGCGAGCTTTCCGGCAATATATCACATGTCCCAGCGCAGGATTTCTATGTGCCACTTCCGTGGACTTTTAGTTTAAGATTATAGATAGCAGCTTCCACATGGTTACAGTGTACAGGGCGAAATGCACATTTAGAAATCCTGTCCGGGAAGTTCCATGCATTTTCGTATAGTACAAATTGCGAGCTTTCCGGCAGTATATGTCCCGGGACAGGATTTCTACGTAGCACTTCCATGTTTCAATATAACAGATGCTTTGCAATAACCCTTTTCTTTTATTTATTTCGTGTATTAATTCTCATAAAATAGCTTGTAGAGTGGCTACCACGTTTCTAGGTAGATATTTCACAGCAGTGCTTTCAAGCTGTACAGTATAGCTGTACTTATATGAGAAAATTTAATCAGATAACACCAAAACAGTTCAATAGTGCTTGGATGTGAGATCTACAGTAATACAGAATTACAATAAAATACTGACATGTTTGGTGAAAGACATATTTATTTATTGATTTATTATGATTTATTTTATTCGTCAGGAACAGGCATCCATGAACAGTGACGTTGGTAGCCATGGACATCCACATATCTGTCTGACGGGAAAAGAGAGGGAAAAAATGCAGATTATCCTCGACCAGAGAACGCTCAACAGATAACATATAGAACATTTTCACATGTTTAACAAATTAACAATGAAATTAATGTTAACATTAAGAACAATACGATTTCGGACATCCGTATTGTACTGACTGCGCAGTTGCACCGCAATGCTGAGCTCCTCCTTTGTTGACGTTCGGCGGAATCCGGCGGAATCCGCATTTTACCCTCACCCTTTGGCATGCAGGCGAACCAGAGTGCCCTTAAGACACACGCAAGGGAATCACCTCCTCGTCAGTCTCTCCACTGCCATATCCCTGACTAGCCATGTCTTATTTTCTAAATCTTCCCTCCACCGGATTTCTACGATCTCCGATCTGACTCTGGGTATGCCGGCCCATTCTACACTATGTGTCTATATGGAATGTGGTTTGCTTTCCCTCGACACTTCATTTATAAATAATTAAGCTTTATACTTACCAAAGCTGCAGAGAGAGAATGAGTGCACCAAACCTCATCTTCTGCACGCTGGGCGCTTCCTTGGGGATGTTCGAAATCAGCGCTGGATGGACGTCACTCGCTGGTCTGGATCGGCTCTCGCGAGATCACGTCGGGGTCACCAAATTGTAGGGGAACCGTCCACTGGCTCAATGGCGGAATCCAATAGGACAGCCGAAGGCTTGAAATGCGTGTGGATCCTTCCGAGCGCTTCTGTAAAGTTACTTTGTAGGTAAAGACCAAATTACATCTGACTCCATTTTAAGTAAAGATCTTTATTGGCAAGTTTAGTCATGACATGTCTGTTATTTAGATTACTTCTGGGCTGTGCCTTCTATTGCTGAACTCCCACTAATCCCGGACGATGGGGCGCATCGGATTCGCCTCGGCCGATAAGGCGATCCGTGACTCTGCTATGTAGGTTTAGATGTTGGACAACCACTACAAGGTAATACAATGCTAGCCTGGATACCCGTCATGACCCGGCGGCCCTTAATGCCCCAGAGGCTCAGCTGACCATTGCCGAATCCGAGCTAGTGAGGGCCACAGAGGTTAAGCCGATGTCTGCCGTAACTCAGCGTGTGCACGCCTCAGAGGCTGGGCCGGACTTTGTGCCGTAACTCAGCGTGTGTACGCCTCAGAGGCTGGGCCGGTCTATTACCGTAACCCAGCGTGTGCGCACCTCAGAGGCTGAGCCGGACTTTGAGTCGGAACTCAGCGTGTGCATGCCTCAGAGGCTGGGACGATCTACCGTAACCCAGCGTGTGCATGCCTCAGAGGCTGAGCCGGACCTTGTGCCGTAACCCAGCGTGTGCGCACCTCAGAGGCTGAGCCGGCATACTGTACACCGTAACTCAACTTGGGCAGCCGCATCGGGTCTCGTAGAACGGGGTCGATTCTGAGGCTGCAAGAGAGTGTTAGAATAACCCCAGTCTCTGAGGAACATGCAGAGGTTCAGCAAAGTCAGACAGCCAAGAAGTAATCAAAACACAAGTTATTCACAATTACAGTTTTTCTGAATTGCTAAAAGACTAAACCTCATTCTTGGAACAAAACTTCCAATTGCCAAAACTCATTTATTGAATCAATCACTCTTTTGGTGAAACTTTAAACACAATTTGCAGATTTGAGCAAAACTCTAAACACATTCCCATTCATCAAAACACATTTTGCACTGTGGTGAACTTTGATGCAAAATAGAAAACACAGGCTGCAGAAGTTCAGCACAGCCACCATAAACACAATTGCTTAAACACAATGACTCAAAACTGTTCACACATGTTTCTAAACATGAGAAGAAGGCAAAGAGTGACTAGAACATACAATATGTGCTAGATGAGAGTGCAAGTGCCACTGGTGAGTTGAAGTTTGACGTCAACGTACAGATGGGTCACACAGAGGATTCTTCCCGCATCACCCAGCAAGGTGTCCCTATTGCTCACTACCGACAGTTACCGTACTTATGACCAGAGACCCACACAACAATTACGTTTCAAACATTTTCAGACAACTTCACATTATATGTGATCGTAGAGCTAAATTATTCCCTATTAGTTTCCACCATCGCTGACATATTAACCCGGGACTAAGCTTCTAATTACAGCTCGTGAGTTGTTTGAAATACACAACTTAAGGACAGTGTTTGCGAACGTTCCTTCGAACTATGGTTTTGGGAAACGCACCACAGAACGGAAAGGTTAAGGAAGAGCTTTTTCCCCCAGGTCATAATGCTCCTAAATCAGGACAATACTCAATGCCTCTAGGTACTGCTTCACCCTGTCCAAATCATTGGCACATACCTCAGGCCTCTTCCACATTGCACTTATGTATAGATTATGTACAGCTGAACATTTCATATATTTTTTATTTTATTATTTTTCTTATTTTTTCTATATTTTGTTACTCTCTTATCATGCACAGCTGCTCAGAGTGACCAGGGTTACATTCCACTACATGTTGTATGTGTACAACTGTGTACGTGACGAATAAACCTTTTGAATCTTGAATCTTCAATGTTGAATTTTCGTAAAGTACAAATTCCGACCTTCCTGGCAATATATCACATGTGCTGGGGCCTCACTTCTACGTGCCACTTCCGTGGACTTTTAGTTTAAGATTATAGATAGCAGCTTCCACATGGTTACAGTGTACAGGGCGAAATGCACATTTAGAAATCCTGCGCTGGGAACTTCCATGCACTTTCGTATAGTACAAATTGCGAGCTTTCCGGCAATATATCACATGTCCCAGCGCAGGATTTCTATGTGCCACTTCCGTGGACTTTTAGTTTAAGATTATAGATAGCAGCTTCCACATGGTTACAGTGTACAGGGCGAAATGCACATTTAGAAATCCTGTCCGGGAAGTTCCATGCATTTTCGTATAGTACAAATTGCGAGCTTTCCGGCAGTATATGTCCCGGGACAGGATTTCTACGTAGCACTTCCATGTTTCAATATAACAGATGCTTTGCAATAACCCTTTTCTTTTATTTATTTCGTGTATTAATTCTCATAAAATAGCTTGTAGAGTGGCTACCACGTTTCTAGGTAGATATTTCACAGCAGTGCTTTCAAGCTGTACAGTATAGCTGTACTTATATGAGAAAATTTAATCAGATAACACCAAAACAGTTCAATAGTGCTTGGATGTGAGATCTACAGTAATACAGAATTACAATAAAATACTGACATGTTTGGTGAAAGACATATTTATTTATTGATTTATTATGATTTATTTTATTCGTCAGGAACAGGCATCCATGAACAGTGACGTTGGTAGCCATGGACATCCACATATCTGTCTGACGGGAAAAGAGAGGGAAAAAATGCAGATTATCCTCGACCAGAGAACGCTCAACAGATAACATATAGAACATTTTCACATGTTTAACAAATTAACAATGAAATTAATGTTAACATTAAGAACAATACGATTTCGGACATCCGTATTGTACTGACTGCGCAGTTGCACCGCAATGCTGAGCTCCTCCTTTGTTGACGTTCGGCGGAATCCGGCGGAATCCGCATTTTACCCTCACCCTTTGGCATGCAGGCGAACCAGAGTGCCCTTAAGACACACGCAAGGGAATCACCTCCTCGTCAGTCTCTCCACTGCCATATCCCTGACTAGCCATGTCTTATTTTCTAAATCTTCCCTCCACCGGATTTCTACGATCTCCGATCTGACTCTGGGTATGCCGGCCCATTCTACACTATGTGTCTATATGGAATGTGGTTTGCTTTCCCTCGACACTTCATTTATAAATAATTAAGCTTTATACTTACCAAAGCTGCAGAGAGAGAATGAGTGCACCAAACCTCATCTTCTGCACGCTGGGCGCTTCCTTGGGGATGTTCGAAATCAGCGCTGGATGGACGTCACTCGCTGGTCTGGATCGGCTCTCGCGAGATCACGTCGGGGTCACCAAATTGTAGGGGAACCGTCCACTGGCTCAATGGCGGAATCCAATAGGACAGCCGAAGGCTTGAAATGCGTGTGGATCCTTCCGAGCGCTTCTGTAAAGTTACTTTGTAGGTAAAGACCAAATTACATCTGACTCCATTTTAAGTAAAGATCTTTATTGGCAAGTTTAGTCATGACATGTCTGTTATTTAGATTACTTCTGGGCTGTGCCTTCTATTGCTGAACTCCCACTAATCCCGGACGATGGGGCGCATCGGATTCGCCTCGGCCGATAAGGCGATCCGTGACTCTGCTATGTAGGTTTAGATGTTGGACAACCACTACAAGGTAATACAATGCTAGCCTGGATACCCGTCATGACCCGGCGGCCCTTAATGCCCCAGAGGCTCAGCTGACCATTGCCGAATCCGAGCTAGTGAGGGCCACAGAGGTTAAGCCGATGTCTGCCGTAACTCAGCGTGTGCACGCCTCAGAGGCTGGGCCGGACTTTGTGCCGTAACTCAGCGTGTGTACGCCTCAGAGGCTGGGCCGGTCTATTACCGTAACCCAGCGTGTGCGCACCTCAGAGGCTGAGCCGGACTTTGAGTCGGAACTCAGCGTGTGCATGCCTCAGAGGCTGGGACGATCTACCGTAACCCAGCGTGTGCATGCCTCAGAGGCTGAGCCGGACCTTGTGCCGTAACCCAGCGTGTGCGCACCTCAGAGGCTGAGCCGGCATACTGTACACCGTAACTCAACTTGGGCAGCCGCATCGGGTCTCGTAGAACGGGGTCGATTCTGAGGCTGCAAGAGAGTGTTAGAATAACCCCAGTCTCTGAGGAACATGCAGAGGTTCAGCAAAGTCAGACAGCCAAGAAGTAATCAAAACACAAGTTATTCACAATTAATATACATTACACCAATTTAACCAAATCTAGTGTTGCAATCATTTTAACATGTGGCCACAATTCCTATATATATATATAATATATAATATAAGATAATATATAGTATATAATCCAATTAAAAGTATATAACAATTCCATATCTCAGCTGAGTGGACACATAGTAACTGCAGAAACTATCTGATTACAGATGAAGATTCATACAGCACTATGTGGGAGCTCTGATTACAGAGTGACTCCCCGTGCTACTCTCGAGCTCTTCCTTAAGTATTCCAAACCAGGTGACAGGCTGTATCAAAGGTTGTGATTGATTATTTTAGGGCCTGCCCTGATCTTGTGTGTGTGTCTTGGAGAACTGTTGATCTTATCAATTCTCAGACCCTCAGCCAATCAAATTGCTTTAGGGGGAACGTGACAACTCCTTTGTTCTACCAGGTGATAAGATCCTCCACTTTGGTGGGTTTAGTCTTACTTTCTATATTTCTCTTATGTGAAAACATGCCGCTTTAAGGTTGAGAGTATTGTGCCCGTCGTACTGTGACCATTCAAACGAGACCAAACATGGGTGTATGTGTCTCTAATGTATACCTCATGTGTTAGTGTGAGTTAGTGAATGTAGGATGCATCTGTGTCTTGACGCAGCCAGGCCTTGTCGCTGGAATTTGGCTGCAGGGTTCCGGCCGCCCAGTGGGGGTGAGGTGTCCCTTTTGATGTGGTGATCAGGTGATTTGGGTCCAGTCTTGTCGGAGCCGGTGGACCTTTGCTTCAGGACCCTGGGTGGAGCATTACAGGCTTGCCAGAGCTCAGACCGACGGGGCCTGCAAGGCCTCCAGCCTTACATTGTTCTGACACTTCCAGTTGATCACCTTTTTGGTGCAATGGCACGGTGCATTGTCATCTTGGAACAGGAACCGGCCTTTAAACAGCTTCTGCAGTGACGGCACCATACACTTTTGCAGTACTGTGATGTACCATTCCATCAAAGATGTGCAGACGTCCGACGCCACTGGCAGCTATGCAGCCCCAGACCATGACCCTCAAAGGATGCTTCACAGTGAGGTTGAGGCACTCAGGCTTGAACTTCTCTCCAGGAAACCTCCTCACATAGGTGTCGGCCTGGCTACCAAACAGGCAGAAAGTGCTTTCATCGCTGGAAAGCACCTTTTCCCACCGTTTCATATGTCTAGCGTGAGTTCTTCCGTGTCCAGTCAATCCGGTTGCACCTTTGGACATCAGTCATCAGTGGCTTGTTGCGTGCCTTGCAACCCCACAGACCAAACTGCGGGAACCGGCAACAAACTGTTGAGGAGGTGACACTGACATGACACGGTGAGGTTAACTTGTGACTTCTCAATGGAATGCGTCAAAGTGCATGATCCTAGCATGATTTTGATGCATGTGGATGACCAGACTGAGGCGTGTCTGCCACCAAACTTGCTTTCTTCTCATGTACAATCTTTACAAGTGCTCTGTGACTGCAGCCGACTTTGTTAGTAATCTGGCAGCATGAAAATCCATGAAAATTTGTTGTTCCAAGGAATATTTCTTAAATAATAGTTTATTTTCATTTTTAATTCTTCATTCTGCAAATGCAGATTTGTTTGTTTAATAAATGGTGTTGTTCACAAATCTACAAAAAGTAATGTGAGAACATGGCAATTCACTACTTTTCATGGTTCAAGGGCCCATAAACATACACTTATCTAGTTGAAGCTGGATTTGAACCAGCAACCCCTGGATTACAAGCCCACATACTTAGACTACTGAGCTATACACTTACACTGAACTGGTCTAAGTTGTAACTTTTCAAGTGGAATGAATTGCAATGTACCTGACTATTATACTCATTAAGGTCAGTTCATTTACAGTTCCTACTTTCAAGAGCCAGCCAGCCAATGTAATTAATTTTTAAGTATTTCTCCTGTAATATGTAATACACGTTTAAGTTCATTTCCAGGTAAGCATTTCAGGCAAGGCAGTGCTCATTGACACAGATTATAAAGTTTGTTTCACTCTGCAGCTCCTGGACCTGCCCACTCTCCTGAAGACCAATAGCTCTCATGTATATTTGCATAGCATGACAGGGTACTGCCTTTGTTTTAACCTTTCACTATGATGGTGTTGAATAGGGCAACAGTATAAATACCCCAGAGACTTTAGTGACTGCATTTCCAACAATGGATCCTAGTAGGATCTATTGGTTTATGTTCCATTGAGAGTATTTGGGTGGTATCTTGAAAGATGTATGTCCATGGAATATTGAAAAAAAAAAAAAAGTGTTTTCTCAGTGCTTGTTTTCCTGCTGCAATATTGTTGCATTCTCATAACAAGCCATCTCATGCACAAGAACTATGCACAGTTTATTTGTTGCAGCTGGAGTGATAATTTAGCCACTAACCACCCAATTTCCCTGTACATTAAACCTCCTTACCAGGCTAAATGAAAATTAACATCACACCCAAAATAGAGCAATAGAGCTAATAGAGTAGGATTTGTCATGGCATTCACATAATTTAAACCAGCAATAATTCCAACTGCTGACACAGATCCTTAGCCAAAAAGCTATTACTCTGGATCAACAAATAGGTACTACTACATGGAAGACACTTATATCTGTTGCATTCCATTTTCAGTTGCGGTGGGTTTCTAAATTTGGGCTTCTAAAAATCAAGCCTAATAAAAAAATTTAAATATTAAATGAGCAAATTGATTTGATTTGTCCTTCTATCCCACCTTGTGATCTAAAAAGCAATGAGGCTGCCACACATAATATCAGCTCTATGGAAATACAGTCCCATAGCCACTACGGGAGCTCTCACCTTCTTTCACAATTGTGTTGTGCAGTCTAACAAATGGCCCTTAAGCCATGAACAGTAGTGAATGTAGTGAATTACTATGTTCTCACATTACTTTTTGTAGTTTTGTGAAAAACACCATTTATTAAACAAATAAATATGCATTGGCAGAATGAAGAATTACAAATGAAAATAAACTATTATTTAAGAAATATTCCTTGGAACAACAAATTTTCATGGATTTTCATGCTGCCAGATTACTAACAAAGTCGGCTGCAGTCACAGAGCAGTTGTAAAGATTCTACAAAAGAAGAAAGCGAGTTTGGTGGCAGACACGCCTCGGTCTGGTCATCCACATGCATCAACATCATGCTAGGATCATGCACTTTGACGCATTCCATTGAGAAATCGCAAGTTGACCTCACCTCAGCTACTGCGTGAGTGGTCAGACAGCTGCCATGTCAGTGTCACCTCATCAACAGTTTTGTCTGCGGGGTTGCAAGGCACGCACGCAACAAGCCACTGATGACTGATGTCCAAAGGTGCAACCGGATTGACTGGACACGGAAGAAGTCACGCTGGACATGTGAAACGTGGGAAAAGGTGCTTTTCGGCAATGAAAGCACTTTCTGCCTGTTTGGTAGCCAGGCAGACACCTATGTGAGGAGGTTTCCTGGAGAGGAGTTCAAGCCTGAGTGCCTCAACCTCACTGTGAAGCATCCTATGAAGGTCATGGTCTGGGGCTGCATGGCTGCCAGTGGCGTCGGACGTCTGCACATCGTTGACGGCATGGTCAGTGGGACCAAGTACATCACAGTACTGCAAAAGTGTATGGTGCCATCAGTGCAGCAGCTGTTTACAAGCTGGTTCCTGTTCTAAGATGACAATGCACCGTGCCATTGCTCCAAACAGGTGATCAACTGGAAGCGTCAGAACAACATCGATCAATTGAGTGGCTTGCCAAATCCCCCGATCTGAATCTCATTGAAAACTTGTGGCACAAGGTGGCTTTGGAGATATCCAAGAGACATCCAAAATCAAAACATGAGTTGATTGAGTCACTCATTGCAGCCTGGAACCATGTTATCACCCATGATCACCTCATCAAACTGGTTCACTCAAAGCCAACACGGTGCAGGCAGGTGATGGAGAACAAAGTGTGGCCCACCAGATACTGAGCCATCACTGAGACACAAAATGTCCTTTTTCAAGGCCACCTACGCGAACATGAAGAAAACTTGACGCATGTCTGTTCTACTATATAGTATTACTCATTTATTTTGCAACTTTGGCGAGAGAAGTACATTACGCAAATTACTCAAAAAGACGATTGACATGGGAACTTTAACAAACTCAGAAAAGTAAAGCCAAGCTAGAATAAAAACTTGATTTTAATACCCAACTGTGTCCCCTGTAACACTGTTTTTCAAATAAATGCATTGGCTCAATGAAGGGGTTAAAAATAAAAGGTCAAAAGTTGGAAAAAATGCTAAATTAACAAGCGGTTGCAGACTTTTGCATACCACTGTAGTGTGGCTGCGTTTTTATAGCGAACACTTCTCTTCACAAGCTGTGCAATACCATTTAACATTTGTTATGTGTTTGAATTGGCTCTTGGTCATGCCAGTACAGACACGGTGTTGCCACCTCTGGCATCCATCACAGAGTATCTACAGTGGGATTAACAACATACAGTATAGGACAAGTAGTCATATTTTCCCATCTATCAAATGACTACATCAATTTCCTCAACCAGTCACCATCTTTATTTTGAAACTGTCCACACCATTGGCAGGCCTCCTCAAGAGATACTGTAAGGAAATAAGCATGAACTTACTGGTGAGCAGGCATTCATCATTATACTTATCACCCAGTTTGCCAAGCATGTTCACACACCCTTCTGACTGACTTTGCCTGAGTCACTTGCCCTTTATTGTGCTGTTGTGGGTTTTTTTCACTGTAACACAATTCAGTCTTCAAATGACTTTTACACATACCGTGTGATGTTATCTGTCATTGCAACCACAGATCCATTCCTCTCACATTGTTTTTTGCATTATCTCAAATTAGTTCTACCCCTGATTTTTCAGACTCAGAGTCTGTGAAAACATAGCTAAAAGGCCCTTCTGTCAAAAGGGGCTGACAGACATTCGCTATAGTCATGTTAATATAATATAATATAATATAATATAATATAATATAATATAATATAATATAATATACAATTCTTTAAAACCTGTTAAGTCTAAAACTGTAAGAGTAGGTGTACTTGTTTACAAGACAAAAAACAAAAGTTGTCTTACATAACTTTTGTAGTATTTGAAGGATTTTATACCCCATTTTAAGCACAACTGTACAATTGATTAACCCTGCCCATAACAGCCTTTTACCCCTAACTGTGCAGTATCTGTATAAACTGGACACATCTGGTTTGACCACCCCAAAGAGCTTTGGTAAGTTAAAGTTTACCTTGCCTTATGTTTCTGTTACAGTTTTTCTGAATTGCTAAAAGACTAAACCTCATTCTTGGAACAAAACTTCCAATTGCCAAAACTCATTTATTGAATCAATCACTCTTTTGGTGAAACTTTAAACACATTCCCATTCATCAAAACACATTTTGCACTGTGGTGAACTTTGATGCAAAATAGAAAACACAGGCTGCAGAAGTTCAGCACAGCCACCATACAGTAGTCATCACTTAAACACAATGACTCAAAACTGTTCACACATGTTTCTAAACATGAGAAGAAGCCAAAGAGTGACTAGAACATACAATATGTGCTAGATGAGAGTGCAAGTGCCACTGGTGAGTTGAATTTCGACGTCAACGTACAGATGGGTCACACAGAGGATTCTTCCCGCATCACCCAGCAAGGTGTCCCTATTGCTCACTACCGACAGTTACCATACTTATGACCAGAGACCCACACAACAATTACGTTTCAAACTACATTTTCACACAACTTCACATTTTATATGATCGTAGAGCTAAATTATTCCCTATTAGTTATGAAAGATTATTAAATTTTTTACTTACACGGTCACTATACCCTTCTTAGAATGCATTTTCCACCATCGCTGATGTATTTACCCGGGACTAAGCTTCTAACTACAGCTCGTGAATTGTTCGAACTACGCAACTTAATGACAGTGTTTGCGAACGTTCGTTCGAACTATGGTCTTGGGAAACGCACCCCAGAGCTGAAAGGTTAAGGAAGAGCTTTTTCCCCCAGGTCATAATGCTCCTAAATCAGGACAATACTCAATGCCTGTAGGTGCTGCTTCACCCTGTCCAAATCATTGGCACATACCTCAGGCCTCTTCCACATTGCACTTATATACCTCTTACCTATCACTTATGTATAGATTATGTACAGCTGAACATTTCATATATTTTTTATCTTATTATTTTTCTTATTTTTTCTATATTTTGTTACTCTCTTATCATGCACAGCTGCTCAGAGTGACCAGGGTTACATTCCACTACATGTTGTATGTGTACAACTGTGTACGTGACAAATAAACCTTTTGAATCTTCATTCTTCAATCTTGAATTTTCGTAAAGTACAAATCCGACCTTCCTGGCAATATATCACATGTCCCGGGGCAGGATTTCTACGTGCCACTTGAAGATTATTTATGGCAGCTTCCCCATGGTTACAGTGTACAGGGCGAAATGCACATTTAGAAATATTGCCCCGGGCACTTTCATGCATTTTCGTATAGTACAAATTGCCAGCTTTCCGGCAGTATATCACATGTCCCAGGGCAGGATTTCTACGTGCCACTTCCGTGGACTTTTAGTTGAAGATTATTTATGGCAGCTTCCCCATGGTTACATTGTACAGGGCGAAGTGCACATTTAGAAATCCTGCCCTGGGAACTTTCATGCATTTCCATATAGTACAAATTTAATTGCCAGCTTTCCGGCAGTATATCACATGTCCCAGGGCAGGATTTCTACGTAGCACTTCCGTGGACTTTTAGTTGAAGATTATTTATGCCAGCTTCCCCATGGTTACAGTGTACAGGGCGAAGTGCACATTTAGAAATCCTGCCCCGGGCACTTTCATGCATTTTCGTATAGTACAAATTGCCAGCTTTCCGGCAGTATATCACATGTCCCAGGGCAGGATTTCTACGTGCCACTTCTGTGGACTTTTAGTTGAAGATTATTTATGGCAGCTTCCCCATGGTTACAGTGTACAGGGCGAAATGCACATTTAGAAATCCTGCCCTGGGAACTTTCATGCATTTCCATATAGTACAAATTGCCAGCTTTCCGGCAGTATATCACATGTCCCAGGGCAGGATTTCTACATGCCACTTCCGTGGACTTTTAGTTGAAGATTATTTATGGCAGCTTCCCCATGGTTACAGTGTACAGGGCAAAATGCACATTTAGAAATCCTGCCCCGGGCACTTTCATGCATTTTCGTATAGTACAAATTGCCAGCTTTCCGGCAGTATATCACATGTCCCAGGGCAGGATTTCTACGTGCCACTTCCGTGGACTTTTAGTTGAAGATTATTTATGGCAGCTTCCCCATGGTTACAGTGTACAGGGCGAAATGCACATTTAGAAATCCTGCCCCGGGCACTTTCATGCATTTTCGTATAGTACAAATTGCCAGCTTTCCGGCAGTATATCACATGTCCCAGGGCAGGATTTCTGCGTGCCACTTCCGTGGACTTTTAGTTGAAGATTATTTATGGCAGCTTCCCCATGGTTACAGTGTACAGGGCGAAATGCACATTTAGAAATCCTGCCCCGGGCATTTTCATGCATTTTCGTATAGTATAAATTGCCAGCTTTCCGGCAGTATATCACATGTCCCAGGGCAGGATTTCTGCGTGCCACTTCCGTGGACTTTTAGTTGAAGATTATTTATGGCAGCTTCCCCATGGTTACATTGTACAGGGCGAAGTGCACATTTAGAAATCCTGCCCTGGGAACTTCCATGCATTTCCGTATAGTACAAATTGCCAGCTTTCCGGCAGTATATCACATGTCCCAGGGCAGGATTTCTACGTGCCACTTCCATGTTTCAATATAACAGATGCTTTAATTGCAATATCCTTTTTCTTTTATTTATTTCGTGTATTAATTCTGATAAAATGGCTTGTACAGTGGCAACCACGTTTCTACGTAGATATTTCACAGGAGTGCTTTCAAGCTGTACAGTATAGCTGTACTTATATGAGAAAATTTAATCAGATAACACCAAAACAGTTCAATAGTGCTTGGATGTGAGACCTACAGAAATACAGAATTACAATAAAATACTGACATGTTTGGTGAAAGACATATTTATTTATTGATTTATTATGATTTATTTTATTCGTCAGGAACAGGCATCCATGAACAGTGACGTTGGTAGCCATGGACATCCACGTCTGTCTGACGGGACAAGAGAGGGGAAAAATGCAGATTATCCTCGACCAGAGAACGCTCAACAGATAATATATAGAACATTTTCACATGTTTAACAAATTAACAATGAAATTAATGTTAACATTAAGAACAATACGATTTCAGACAACCGTATTGTACTGACTGCGCAGTTGCACCGCAATGCTGAGCTCCTCCTTTGTTTACGTTCGGCGGAATCCGGCGGAATCCGCATTTTACCCTCACCCCCTTGCCCTACCATAAGGGGACCGAGAAACGTTCTCCTCAAGACCACACGAACAACTAAAAACTATATGCTGGAAACTAAGACATTCACAAGGTAACTCCAGGATAAGCTCTGTAAAAGTAGAAATGCGTTTATTTTATAAGATAACGTGAGCCAACTGGCTAGTAGTTGCCTTTTAACTGAAAAAATTCACTCCAGTCAGAGAAAAAAGTTACTAACGCACTACATCAAAACATTTACATTGCAATAATTTATGGCATGAAATAAACTTGTAACTATATCATTCAGTAATACAAATAATAAAACAACATACCGTTCACATTGGCCTCAAGGACTAAGTTAGCGCTTGATTCCCCTGCACTTCCTGTTGTGGCTGAGCGTGCACCTGATGTCAGTGGCTGAAAGTGCACGTTCTGCAGCCAGACCCTTCTCAAACTGTTTGCTTGCCTAGCCGCAGTGATCACGCAATGGGATTTGTAGTTTTATTACCACGCAGACACTGGTGCAGACCAGAAAACACAACCAACAGATTAGTTTTACAGCGTTTTACTATTTTATTTTCTGCGGACAATGCTTATTGGGAATGAACGGAGGTAAGAATTTTAAGACTTGGGTTAATTAAATTTAAGACCGAGGATGAAAATCTGGGCATTTTAAGGCCTTAAATTTAACTTTCTGAATTTTTTACTTTTTAAGACCCCGCAGGAACCCTGTAAAAAGTTAAGACCTTTAAAAAGGAACACTTCCAACCTCTGCACAAGGGTCAGGCTAAAACAATATCATACACCTTCCCAAAACACATAAAATCAGTAACCTTGGGAATAAAATAGGTCAATCACACAATAAACAGCACAACAGATCAAACATAGGACTGGACGATATGGCAAAAAATTATATCACGATATATTTCTTAATTTTGGTCGATACGATATAATTCCGATATCGATATGGACAATATTAAAAAGCCTCAGGAAAAAACTGCCGAGGACACACACAATGGATGTCTGCAAACTGAATTTACAAAGTCTATAATACCTCCAGGCTCCTCCTATTAAAATGATATATATTTTTTTTAAATAAAAACAGTACAAAAAAAATAAGGTTCACTTTTTATTTGTATTTAGCCTTTACAAACAAGAAATGTGAAATAAACTATCAAATAAATAAAACTCTCAGACTCAGCTTATTAACAATAATATATTTCCATTTAAACTAGAACAGGTTGATTGTTCATATACAATCGAACCCGGTTATGTTGCCGGCCTAGGGGGTTGCCAAAAAGTGTTGAGATAACCGATATAACTGAAAACCAATATGGCAGCAATATATTAACATGTGCTTGAAATTTATTTATGTGCGTTAATAACTGAGAATGTACATGTACGGGTTTTTGGTGTTTTTGGCATTGCCGCGATTTGTTTGACGCGATCGGCATGCTATAAATATGTACATACATCAGGGCGGGTTCTAGACATTGAGGGAATAATTAATAAAATAAAGGGAATGATTCTATAAGGCTGTAATTAGTCAAAACAAGAACTGACTGGCGCGCCGGCAAGCCAAGGCTACCTATCGGAACAGATAGGGGGGGCGACAGAGAACATCAGCGGCCCCTACTTATCTTTTAGCCTTCCAGAAGGCCAAGAACAGTACGACCCGGCTGGAACCACACATGTGGTTGTTACGTACACGGAAGGTACCGAGAAAGGGGGGGGGGATGCCCGAAGGGCTTTAAAAGGGATACAACTGATACATATGGCAGAGCCTCCTCCTGTACATGCTGAATGTATGTCAGACGGCCGCTCCCTGATTATAATCAGTCAAGACAATAAACCAGTGATTTGCAACTTCTCCCCGTGTCAGCTGTGAATCTCTTCTCATCTACGGACCCGGTGGAGACGTCGTGCTCCAACAATTTGGGGGCTCGTCCGGGATCCCCAGGAGATTCGCAGGATTCGGCTAAGGGGTGACGCGGCCTACTTGGACACAGAGAACTGCGAGGCGCCGACTAGAAGAGGTAAGCAGAGCCTGTTACATCAAAATCTGCACATTGGATATGTCAAATTGAGCAGTTTGAAGTGTCCAGTGGCCCGTCGGTAAAGTAAGACGGAGGAGAGGTTGCACGCACTGTGTTTATACAATATATTGTGCTGTCTATGTGTTGTGTATGCATTGTGTCTAGGTATCGTGCGCAGGGAAATAGAATTTTAAGGAGCAGAGGGTACGGGACCCCGCAGGGAAATAGAATTTTAAGGAGCAGAGGGTACGGGACCCCGCAGGGAAATAGAATTTTAAGGAGCAGAGGGTACGGGACCCCGCAGGGAAATAGAATTTTAAGGAGCAGAGGGTACGGGACCCCGCAGGGAAATAGAATTTTAGGGAGCAGAGGGTACGGGACCCACGCAGGGAAATATAATTTTATGAGCGGTAGAAAAGCTGGGTGGGAGACCCAGGGAATTCAGGACCCCGAATTCTAGATTGGGAGGAGGGAATAAGGTCCCCCTCTCTAACTAAAAAAAAAAAAAAAAAAAAAAAAAAAAAAAAAAAAAGAAGGGGTGAATCAAAGCACCAGCTTGGGTGCAGTTGTACTGGTTTGTGTGTGAGCAGTGTTGTGGGTTCTTCCTGTCCTGGGTGCGTATCGCTTGCTCTCTGTTGGTTGAACTTGCCCGTGGCTCTGCTGTCACTGCTTGCGGTCTTACAGTTTGTCAGAACCGAAGGGGAGTTCTCAGCAATTGGACGCCCAAAAGCGGGCCAGCCCGGCCGCACCCGCTGACTCAGTACGGGCAAGACTGACAGGTACCTCGGGCGGTCATTACAACTTCTGAGCAGGACCTCGCCTAGGGTGAGTTCTAAGAACACCCCTGGCTTGGACTCTCGGGAGGGTGGGTGACGCCTGAAGGTTATTTTGCCGGCCTTGGTCGAGTCAGAACACCGGTAGTGCGGTCGATAAGCTGACTCCCACCTGGGTAGTCTCAGTTGTGCGTACAGAACACCCCCTTCCAAGCTGACATTGCTGGGGATCGGGGGGGTTTCGGCTGGGAGCGGGCCTGTTTGACTGGGATTGGGCTTGTGTGGCGTGCCCTGTTCAGGGGGGGGACACAGCGGTAACCTGCTTTGAATATAGTCTTATTATTTTAGAAGTTGTTGATTTATGTATTGGTGGTGTTTGTTGGTAGGACATTCGACTAGGATAAGGAGGTGTACTAAGTGTGGGTGGCTGAACCCACATCCGGAGGCAGAAGGGCTGTTAGACAAGGGATCAAAACAGTCAGGACAGATTAAAAATGGACCGCGAGTTTGATCGGGAGCTAGATGACGGGGGATGGGCGCCCCCGGAAAATACAGTGTGGAAGCCACTAGTAAAGCAGATCCAGGTGGTGAAGGAAGCTATAGAAAGGGCAAGTGGTGAAGGAGATAAAGAGAAGGAGGTAGCTGATGCCGGGGAGCGTATGTATGGGGCGGTTCGAAGCGCCGGGTGTCGAGTAGAGGATGAGCGCTCACTGGGAGAATTACTGTGGAAAAAGGAGAGAGAGCATGCTAGCCAAAGGGATGAAGCAGCAAGGCAGAGGGCGACAGCCAGTATAGTGCAGAAAGGGAAGTGGAAGAAAGAGGCAGAAAGACATGAGAAGGAAAGGAGAGTGTGGGCGAGATTAGCCATATTTTGGCAAGGGACAGACCACCTCCATAGTGAGAAAAAAGGGGAGGGTAAGTTACTCCCTCCCATAAAAGAAAAACAAGTAAAACATGGGGATCCTCCCTCAGCGTATAAGGGCAGGGAGGCGCTCTCAACAGCGCCCCCGGCCCATATGTGCCCCATGATCAATGTGACAGGAGGAACCCTCCACATTCGAACACAGGATACTCAGGAAGTTTCAGACTGTGTCCGGTCTGGGAAGACAGAGGAGGAGTCAGACAGGGACTCAGACGTAGGATCGGAGGGCTCTAGTCAAGTGAAAAGAGATAGGTCAGATGTCCATGAAAATACAAGGGCACAAGGGCAGCCAGCATTTGGTAACAGAGTATTGAGGGAACAGGCAGAAAATCTAGGGGGAGGGGGATGCGCTAAACCCGTCACACCAGGGAGAGAGCTAGGCCTCAGCGGCCGGACGCAGAAGAAAGTAGAGGTGCTGGGCCAGTTGTTAGGGTTACTTGAGGAGGAGGAGACAGAAGTGGCCCTACAGATAGATGGACTCAGCGAGGAGTACATAGAGGGACTGCCAGGCCCGTCTGGAAATAGATACGGCCTGCGCTCCAGAGGCAAGCAGCTCCCCCTATTGGGGGGAGCAGGCAGTGGAAGGGAAAGGTATAAACCTTTCTCTATAGGAGATGTGCAGGCCTTGGCAGATAAAATGCCCCCCCCGGCAGAGGGGGGAGGACAGTGGATGGAGAAGTTAGACCAACTCACTCAGGGGATGACGCTTGCACTGGGAGATTTCCGGGCGGTGGCAGCCCGCTGCTTGACTAAACATTCCCTACAGGGCGTAGAAGACAGAGCAGGGACTATTACATATGCAGACAATATGTGTCTGACGATGGTGGTGATGCGCTTGGGTGAGGCCATGCGGGAGATGTTCCCCGCCCCTAGTGGAGCAGCCGTCCCAAAGTTTACATGGGATCCTAAGGTTCACCCTAGAGAATATTTGGATAAATGTAAGGAGGATTGGACCCGTCGAACCGGGTGCCACCCGGGGCAGGAAGGGGTGCAGCGGGAGTGGTTTAGGCGGGCAGTAATGGAGGGGGTCCCAGAGGCAGTTAGGTCAGCTATACTGGGCAGCCCGGAACTCCCGGGAGCAGACTCCCATGTGTGGGACCGGCATGTACTACACCATTTGCAGAGGGCGCAAGAAGAGGCAGATAAGGAAAAGAGCGACCTTAAGGAGCTACAGACACAATTACTGAAGCTGCAGGTGGGCGAAGCGAGGCAAAAGGCTAATGAAGCTAAAAGGAAAGAGCAGGGAAAGCAGATGGTGGCGGGGGTGTCCCCAGGGGGACCACCCATATACCTGCCCGGCCCTTGGAACGGGCCACCCACCTCCCAACAGGGAGGGTGGGGCCAGCAATGGGGAAGGGGCCGAGGCAGTTGGCGCCGGGGATACAGGGGCCGGGGCTGGGGAAGGGGTGCTCCACAAAGGGGACTGCCGTCAGGTGTCTGTTTCAGGTGCGGGGTGGAAGGACACTGGGCCAGGACTTGCCCAGCAGCGGTCCCAGTCAATGTCCACGGCAGGGGAGGCCCACTTGGAAATCAGGTGATGGCCCCCAACCCCCAAGCGGCTCCCACAGCAGGACAATATCCGGCAGTGGAGTGGGACTGGTACCCCTCCTCACCATGACGGTTCCCGCGAGCGGCCCGGGACGCAGGGGAGGCAGACCCTATGCTGTCCCTTATGGTCATGGATAAAGAACTGCCATTTCTGGTAGACACGGGAGCCACGTATTCCACTCTTAACGTGGTTCCACAACAACATCATCTATCTACTTCAACAGTGACCGTTGTGGGCTTCTCGGGGGAAGAACAGAGACTGCCAGTGACTAAACCGGTGAAGGTTGCGGTGGGAAAACAGACCTTTCTCCACCCGTTCGTGGTGTCTTCTTCCGTTCCAGTGAACCTCCTGGGACGGGACATGCTGGTGAAGCTGGGGGCCTCGATCCTGTGCAGTGCAGACGGACTGGTGGTCACCCTGCCGGAGGGCACTCGCCTGCGGTGCGACGCCCGCACCGCGGGCTCGGGACAGTGGCTGGTACAGCCGGTCCAGAGTCAGGCCCTAGCAGACATCTATTGGGGCCTACTAGAACCCAGCCTGGCTGGCATCCTGGCGGCCTACTCAGCGTGGCGGCCCTGGATCTCGCTCCTAGAGCCCTATGTGCCCCCACCTGACCCTCCTCATGTGACCCTTTTCTATGATAGGGATAGTACTGATTGGTATGAGGAACTGTTTGTTGAGCAACTAGAAGGCCGGCAGTGGCAAGTTACCTCTGAGAACTTATATGTGGGTCCCGAAGGAGTAGCCTCAGCCACTCTGCTCACCCCAGAACAGCTACCCTGGTACATGATGGGACAGGAAGCTGTCCCACATGTCTCTCTGGCCCTCCATCCCAAACACCAGGCCAAGGATTTGGGCCCGATGGTGAAACGGGCCAGAGAAACTGAGGACTGGGTACAGACCCAGATCCCACAGGTCTCCTTCTCGCCCTCCTGCAGTACCTATCGCATACAGGTCACAACACAGGACACAGCCCTCCTGCAACATGAGCAGATAGCTAGAGATCACGGGTGTGAAAAGATGGACCACCCAAAGGCGGCGGCCATTCTGGCGTCTCTGCCAGATTCGCTGTGGTCCACCAGCCCCACAGATGTAGGTCTAATATCCTGCACGCCAGTGCAGTTCCAACTTCAATCAGGGGAGGGTCCCCTCTGGCTCAAACAGTACCCGCACAAGCCGGCGGCGGAGGAAGGGATAGCGGAGACTATAGAGGGCCTCTTGCGGGCGGGGGTGTTAGAGCCCTCCACGTCTCAGTGGAACACCCCCATCCTCCCAGTGGCAAAACCCGGCACAGGCAAATATCGGATGGCCCACGACTTACGCGCCATAAACAACCTCCTGCTGACCCCTACTGTTCCAGTTCCAAACCCATATGTTGCCCTAACTAATCTGACCCCGCAACAAAAATGGTTCACATGCATTGATCTAGCAAATGCTTTTTTCTGTTTGCCCCTAGCAGAGGAGTGTAGGGACATATTCTCATTCACTTACAGGGGCTGCCAGCTGCGGTACACCCGCCTGCCTCAAGGGTTTGCCCTTTCTCCAGGTATCTTTAACCAGGTCCTGAAGCAGGCTTTGCAGGGGTGTCCTCTCCCGGACGGTGTCACCCTTGTCCAATACGTGGACGATCTTTTGATCGCGGCCCCAACAGCGGAGGCGGCCCTACAGGCCACCCAGTCAGTGCTGCGCCTTCTGTCAGAAAAAGGCTTTAAGGTCAGTAAAGACAAATTGCAGATTGCTAGGACAGCAGTGACCTTCCTAGGACGAGTGTTGTCGGGGGCAGGAACAGGCCTCTCCCCAGCTCATCGGTCGGCTATCTTGCATTACCCAAAGCCCATCACAGTAAAAGACATGCTATCTTTCCTAGGGCTCACAGGTTACAGTCGCACCTACATTCCAGATTACACGGGACTTACACAGCCCCTGAGGGCGCTTGTCCGAGAACATGGCCTACGTAACCTCAGGATGCCCCTTAACTGGGACCAAGCATCTGAGGAGGCGTTTATCACCTTAAAGCAGAGGCTAGCACAGGCCGCGGACCTAGCCCTCCCAGATTACTCTCTCCCGTTTCACTTGGATGTTTCGGAAACAGGAGAGGTCGTCAACGGCATCCTGTTTCAGAAAAAAGGGGGGGAGAGGAGAGTGCTGATGTACGTCAGCATAAAACTCGATACTACAGAAAAAAGACACCCCGCATGCACAAGGCACGTGGCGGGAGTGGCCAAAATCATTCAGAAAACAGCACACATAGTGATGGGACATCCGCTGCACATTCTGACCTCGCACAGTGTGGTGGCTTATGTGAATTCACAGACGTTTACCATGACGTCACTCAGGCAACAGAGACTTAGTAAAATACTAGAAGCACCTAATCTGAATTTTTCTCACGAAGGGATCAACATGGCAGACCACATGAGCGGGGGAGAACCACACGAGTGTGAGTACCGAGTTCAGAAGGAGGAGAAAGTCAGACCAGACTTAGGGGCAGAAAAAATAGAGAAGACAGACGATTGGTTTACAGATGGGTGTTGTTTTAGAACAGACACAGGAGGTTTGCAGGCAGGGTATGCAGTGGTGGCCAGACAAGGCCAAGATTATGTAACCTTGAAGGCAGACAGGCTGGGGGGAGCCCAGTCAGCCCAGAGAGCCGAGGTGATAGCGGTTATCGAGGCCCTGAAATTAGCAGAAGGGAAAGAAGTTACCATATACTCAGACTCAGCATATGCTGTAGGCGCAGTGCATGTCGAACTCAGCCAATGGCTGAGGGCAGGATTCTTGACCGCGGGGAACAAGCCAATAAAACACGAAGCAGAAATGAGGGAATTGGCAAAGGCCTTGATGCTTCCCAAAAGAGTGGCAGTGGTCAAGTGCAAGGGACATGAAGGGTCAGGAACAATGGTAGCGAAAGGAAATCAGGCGGCAGATGAGGAAGCGAAGAGGGTCGCAGGGTATGTGGTGTCCAAACAGATGATCACAGTAGAGGAGGAAGTTCACCAGAATTACCGACTGACCCTAGAGAAAGTTAAGCACGAACAGGACAAGGCCTCCCCAGAGGAGAAAACGATGTGGAGAGAGAAAGGGGGGCACAAGAAGGAGGGGCTATGGCAGAGTAAGGAAGGGAAGCCAGCCCTTCCCCCAGGTCTTCGCCAGACAATCTTGGCAGAAGCCCACGGGGTGGGTCATGCAGGGGTGAGACAAATGTTAGAGAATCTGACAAGCTGGTGGCATCCATTTATGAAAGAGACGGTGGGGGGGTATGTACGGAGTTGCGCTACCTGTACCTTGTATAACTCGCGACCCACAGTCAAGCCTGAGAAAGGGCAGTTTCCAACGTGCACCAGGTCAGGGGAAGAAATCGTTATAGATTATACAGACATGGTGATTCCAGTGAGAGGGTTCAGATATGTGTTGATGTGTGTGGACGCATTCTCAGGGTGGCCAGAAGCATGGCCCACAAAGAAGGAGGATGGGGTATCCGTGATAAAGTTTCTGATTAATCAGTACAGTATATACCACGACACGGGTTTCCCAACAGGATTCGGTCAGACAATGGGTCCCACTTTAAGAACGAGGACCTCCGGACGGTGGAGAAAGCATTGGGATTGAGACATGCATTTGGAACTGTGTATCATCCGCAGTCCCAGGGAAAAGTGGAGCGAATGAACCAAACAATAAAACAAAAATTGGCAAAAATCTGCGCGCAGACCAAAATGAATTGGGTTGACGCTTTACCACTGGCAATGATGTCAGTGAGGTGTTCCATAAACAGGGGGACCGGGTTTACCCCCTTTGAGCTCCAGACAGGCAGGCAGTTCCCAGGACCCCAGAAAGGGCTAACCTGGACCCCCGACGAGGAGGGGGAGCAAAATCCAAGGGCATATTATGATTGTTTGCAAGGCCTCGTTGCAGATTTCTCTAAACAGATCCAGGAGGCGAGACCAGAGAACCAGCCAGCCAAACCACACACGGCGGAGTGGGTCCTCCTGAAAGTCATCAAACGGAAGTGGTCAGAGCCCAGGTGGACGGGCCCCTTCCAGGTCACTGAGAGGACGTCACACGCGGTTCGTCTGAAAGGCAAAGGCGACACGTGGTTTCACTGGAGCCAGTGCGCGGCTGCGGAGGAGCCAGGGAGAACCACGGCAGAGATCCAGGAGGCCCTTAGGGAAGGAATCCAGGGCGTCAGTTCGGCTGAACTAGACGCAACTCAGGTCTCAACAGAAGGGGCAGAATAATCCCCTGACCTGAGCAACCAGAGCAGGGTAGTCCACCCCTGCTCCAACGACCAGAAAGAACAAAAGCACCTCATCCACCGCCAGACAACACTAGGACCAGGATGGAGATCAAGATAAAAAGGGGAATGTTGGGGGAAACAAGTGTGTTATGTGTGATGCTTAAAATGTTTAAAGGGTTAATGATTATGGATATGATAATACTGCTTTCCACTGTCCAAACAAGAGCGGCCATGTGCGTAGGTTACCGAGGAGAGGCACCTCTGCAACTCCAGTACATAAGAGGCACCCCCACCACTTTCCTGTTTGACTTATGTGACGTAATAAATTGTCAGTACCAGAACGCGTCGTACCGAGGGTACGACGTATGGCTTTGTTATGACCAGCAACATCATTTAGGGTGTCGCGCCGGTTGGACCGTGGCCCGACCGTGTGAAAGCTGGGACAGGGTGGCTAAGTACACCGGACCCTGGGAGCCCTATGGGCCAAGGTCCGCAAGGAGCTGGTGGACTAACATCACCTTCTCCAGGGAAGGGTATACTGGAAAACCCAGTTTGAATCCGCTGGCGTTGTCGATAGGAGAGTATTATCACCCCCCGGAGGAGGGAAACGATTTGAATATCCTGCTGGGCGTGGATCAGTCTGGAAAGGACCCCTGGGGCGTGGTGAGTATCCTATTTGTAGACCCTCCTCAGACTGCCCCACAGCCCACTAGAGGGCCCACTATGGCTCAAATAACCACCCCGGTCCAAGGCACTAACGATACTATAGTGCTCCAGGTCGATTACACTAGACTGAATCCCCTAGACATTTTAGAACTAGCCACAGGGTACAAGAACGGCAACATCTGGCTGGCCTGGATTGCGCAGAATGCCAGAGAACAGCAGATGGAGGGCTGTGTGGCCTGTGCTTCAGCCAGACCCCAGCTCTATACGGAACCAGCCCCATTGCATCCTTCGGACGCCTGGGGCTATGCCTGCATGTTAGCCTTGACCAGGGAGGCCACACCGGGGGACTGCACCACCTTGGCATCCCTATTTCCACCCATAGATAACAGGACTAAAGTAGGACCATTCACTCCCCGTCCAGGTAAAGCGGAATACCTCTGCTTTAGCTTCGCGGGTACTGGTCCCCGCGTGGGGGACATTCCCAGCGAGTGGTGTCGTGATATCATATACAATGGTTCCAGGAACAACTACATAGGGCATTGGGCCCGTTCTGGCCTCTACTGGTTCTGTGGCCGGGATAAGTTACTAGTTAGAATGCCTCTCAGCGGTCACGGGGTATGCGCCATGGTAAGGCTAATGGCACCGTTAGTCCTGATAGGGGAACGTCCCAATACACAGCAGGTCACTACTGGTGCACCAGGTGGGAAACTGGTGGGGAGGCGACGAGGACGCCTACTGATTAGACGCAGACGCGAGGCACCCAACTTTGACCCCACGGTAGATTCACCCACCTACATCGACGCTATAGGGATCCCGAGAGGAGTGCCAGATGAATTCAAATTGGCTGACCAGGTCGCTGCGGGATTTGAAAACATCCCTATTGTGGCGGCCATATTCCCCATCACTCCCAATAAAAATGTAGACCGCATTAACTATGTGCACTATAACATTTTGCGCCTGTCCAACCTTACTAGAGATGCAGTGGCAGGCCTGGCTGAGCAATTAGGCCCTACTTCTCTGATGGCGGTCCAAAACCGGCTGGCGCTAGATATGCTACTAGCCGAAAAGGGGGGAGTGTGCGCTATGTTTGGGGAAGTATGCTGTACTTACATTCCCAATAACACAGCACCAGACGGCTCAGTGACCAGGGCACTCGAGGGTCTCCGGACCCTCTCCAGAACGATGCATGCACACTCCGGGATCAATAACATCTGGGATGCTTGGCTGACCTCAGCGTTCGGACAGTGGAAAGGCTTAATGGGCTCGCTTTTATTATCCTTTGCGACTTTTGCTGCGATTTTAGTTACTTGCGGGTGTTGTTGTATTCCCTGCCTGCGCGCACTGTCAGTTCGTCTCATCACTACCGTGATAGAGAAGCGGGATGGCACCTATGCGCAGATGATGCCTCTCCTGCCTGTCGGGCCGGAGAGGGGCAAAGGTCATTTGGACAGCTTTGACCTACGACTCCCCCGCCAATAGGGTGATCTCCTTGCGGAGACCAAAAGGGGGAATGCAAAATTTCATAAATAAGGGAAAATATTACTAATCAGCATAATCAGGGTGATCTCCTTGCGGAGATCAAAAGGGGGAATTGAGGGAATAATTAATAAAATAAAGGGAATGATTCTATAAGGCTGTAATTAGTCAAAACAAGAACTGACTGGCGCGCCGGCAAGCCAAGGCTACCTATCGGAACAGATAGGGGGGGCGACAGAGAACATCAGCGGCCCCTACTTATCTTTTAGCCTTCCAGAAGGCCAAGAACAGTACGACCCGGCTGGAACCACACATGTGGTTGTTACGTACACGGAAGGTACCGAGAAAGGGGGGGGGGATGCCCGAAGGGCTTTAAAAGGGATACAACTGATACATATGGCAGAGCCTCCTCCTGTACATGCTGAATGTATGTCAGACGGCCGCTCCCTGATTATAATCAGTCAAGACAATAAACCAGTGATTTGCAACTTCTCCCCGTGTCAGCTGTGAATCTCTTCTCATCTACGGACCCGGTGGAGACGTCGTGCTCCAACAACATGCATATATGAGGGGGCAGACAGAAATGTGAAGGGGGCACATGGTGGTGACAAAGGCGGGAAAGGGTTGGGGTGGTGCTCTGGATAACTGTTTTTGTCATGTAATTGGATTGCACTTTGTCAGGCCTCTACCCTAAAACCTGTCCAACTTGGGTGTCCCACCTGAAGGCTAAGCTTCTGCTGGTGTAGCTCTTAGGGTCACTGAGGCACGCAAACCCCCTGACCACATAAGGTGGCAATCCCTCAGGGGGAAAACTGAAAAGTAAAACAACAAAAAATAAAATAAAATATTCCTCATCAGATTAAAACAAGTAAAAACATGACATTTACCTTAATTGGATGACCTATATCAAACATATTTGAACCCAACAAAACACTTTTCACTATTGCCAATATTACCAAAACTAAAAAGGGTATTCTAAGTTATGAAAAAGAAAAAATCAATTCACAGAGTCTTGAAATATAAAACTGAAAAATAGGATCGGTCAGGGTTCATTTCACTACATTTTGTACTTGTTATAACTATGTATGTGACAAATAAAGAATCTTGAAATCTTGAAATCACAACGAACAAGTCGCTCAATGAGAATGAATGACGTAACCGTCTGGCTAAGCTGCTTCTAGCGCCGAGGTGGTTAAAATGGTACGGTCCACACTAGGGGTGTCTGAAATCGTTTCACATAAAATTTTCCTACAAGGTGAGTTTTTTTTTTTTTTTAAAGAAAAATGTTAAGACCCCCCCCCCCAAACTGCTATTTTTGTCTATTTGGGAGGGGGTCTTGATCGGGGGGTACTGGGGGGTACAGTACCCCCCGATCAAGACCCCCCCAAATAGACAAAAATAATTCGAACCATGATCTCACGAGTCGCTATGATTGTGACGAGAGAGATTGCTGCTTCCTCTAAACCTCCCGCAATCACGCGGCTCATTTCGCTCTGCCCTGCCTACTGAGAAACTGTCTCATTTGCATACTAACAGTGATTGGATGTTTAGCTGGGGGGAGGGTGAATAGGGGATCTCTGCCGAGTGCCGCGTGAGCCCGCGCACAAATAGAACGTGGTGGGAAAGAGCGAACAAGAAGTGAAACTTATCATCTCGTTTGTGCCTTTTTCAGTGGATTTTTCAGCTACTGTAGTAAATCTTGTCCATATTCAGTTTGTGGGTAATTATTATTTTCTTCCTCAACTTCTAAAAGTTTGATTTAAGGGGGCAGGACGTTTGCTTAAGGGGGTGTTGCCCCCTCTTGCCCCAGCGTACAGCCGGCCCCGACATACATGTTGGCTAACAAAAGGCATATGTGCACCAACTAACAGCAGAGATTTACCAGTATACAATAAAAACCACCGTCGTTTCTCGATACAAACCTTTAATTATATTCTCCAACATTGATTGAAAACACAAAGATCGCTCACAAAATCACAAAAAACCTGCGGGGTGTAACAAAATTAAATTCACGAGTCATTTCGCTCTGACACAGCTCTGAAAAGTATCATACACGCGGTTACTATGGTTTCTTTACAAAGTCTAAAATGCTTTGTTGCTTTTGCCTTTGACAGTCTGCTTGAAAACAAATGCTTCAATATTATTTATGCTGTCTAAAAAAGTTTTACCTGGATCGCGTTTCACAGCTGCGTTGTTCAGCAAATTACCATGCGAATGCGATTTGAATACGCGCTGTTTAGCACTTGTGATACATTTTTAAAAGCCAGCGAATCGTCACGGGGATCGAGATAATCGATGTTAAGTGGCGATTTTGGCCCTCTTTTGTGCTCGAGATATTAGAGTTCGGTGACATAAAAGAATCGACATAACCGATGAGGAAATGCTAAGACAAAGAGGGAATTTGGCGGTTCCACTTCAAAAACGTCGACTTAATAGGGTTGGCGAGTTAACCGAGGATGAGATAAGTGGGTTTGAGTGTATGTGTATGTATATATATATACATACAGCGACTGAGACGCGGGGTAGCCGAGGCGAACCTAAAACAGGAAGCCTCAGCTCGTGGCTTGCCATATGGTCAGCTGTCGGAGCTGCCAGAGGTGCCCGCAACTCCGCCGAAAGCAGCCAGCCGCAAAAAACGGAGAAAACAAAAACCAAAGGACATGCAGGAAGTCATTCTGGGGGCTTGCTCTCTGCACCCAGCCTGGGATGACATCGCCGCTACCCGCCTGGCCAGCTCCCATCCGGAGAAGCCACCTCCGATGGGGGCATACCATTACCGGCCAGCGCGCCTGGGTCATGGCGGGATACGCGCCGTTAGGGACGCTATTCCCCGGGTCCCTCGAGCCCTTAAAGGGGCAGCACCAGCTCGCTCGGCGTTCCTCCTGGCGCCCGTTCCGGATCTGCCCGTCGTGCCTGACCAGCCTGTCCTGCCTGACCAGCCTGTTCTGCCTGCGGCGCCCCCCGAGGTTCCTGAGGCTGCAGCGCCCCCCGCGGTTCCTGAGGCTGCAGCGCCCCCCGCGGTTCCTGAGCCGCCTACAGCGCCCCCCGTGACTCCAGTGCTCCCCGTGACTCCAGTGCTCCCCGTGACTCCAGTGCCTGAGCTCCCAGCTCAGTCTCCTGCCCCTGCGGCGCCCCCAGAGGCGCCTGTGTCGTCTCCTGCCCCTGCGGCGCCCCCAGAGGCGCCTGTGTCGTCTCCTGCCCCTGCGGCGCCCCCAGAGGCGCCTGTGTCGTCTCCTGCCCCTGCGGCGCCCCCTGCTGGCCGCACGCCCGAGTTGCCTGCAGCTGCGCCCCCAGTGACTCCCGTGCCTGCAGCTGGCTCCTCTCGGGCGCGCCCGGTGTGCGCGCCTTTGGGGGGGGGTTCTGTCATATCCCGCTCCGTCCGATCCTAATGTGTGCCACGCCCCCTCGTTAACCTCATGTGGAATCCCAGTGTTTTACAGCTGTTTTGATTTGTTGTCATTAGTTCAGTGTATTTAGTCCGCGTTTCCGTTTGTATCCCCAGTTCGGTCATTGACGTTGTGACGTTGTTGTTTTCGTGCTCTGTGTTTCTGACATTAAACTCCGTATTCCCCGATCCCTGGCTTCTGTTCGCCTGCTTCCCCGCTCCGTGCTACACACGCCGTGACACATGTATTAGTTTAATAAAGTCTAAGCAGAAATTATCAAAATAAATCCGGCTTTGGTTTTGTTTGCCGGAGCTCAAACGTCGGACATCTCCCTTAGTAAAAGGGCGCGGACTCAGGTCGTTGACAGCCACCTGCCGCTCGCGCCACACAACGTCGTTGACCGCAGTCTCTCATACTCTCGCGTGTTTACGTCTGACTGACGCGTGCCGCAATAGTGAGATTTAGCAGTACTAACGTTAAAAAAAGCTCTTACTGACCTCATTTTACTGTATCATATGCGCAGTAATTTATCTTGCTTTCTTAAAATAACCAATAAATTTTGGTGCTACTGCTCTGTTTGAGTCCATGAATTATGTCCTGCATAGAAATGTGTAGTGGCAGAACATTTAAACAACTGGATCGCATTTTAAAACATAATCTTATGTAGACATCACACCTCTCCCGGAGGACTCCCGCAAATGCACCACAGCTCACTCACACCCCCGAACGATGTGCAGCATCCCGGAAATCTGTCCACACAGAAATAAAAGCAATCAAACGCAGGGAAGTGGCCAGGAGCCTACGGATTGTATGTTGGGCGCGGCTACGGATCGTCTGCCACCGCCCCCCAACTTTCACAGCCAGCACCCCCTCCCTTCCCTAAAGTGGGATAATTCAGACATCCCAACCTGCAAAAACTCAATTCAGGAAGGTGCCCCCAACCCCCCGACAAGGAGGGAGATAACTTCAACAAACTTGATTTCACAGTTTAATTTGTTCATTAATTTCCTCTGGTCAGCGCACTAAATTACGAAGGTCAATATTATGTATTTTGACAAATAATAAAAGTAGATTACTTTACCATTTATGCAAATTCCTTAATTATATTCCATTGCTACTTTACAAAAGTCTTCAAGGAGTCTTTCATGACAGCATTAGCAACTAACCAACTGTCTAACTAGTGTAGACCTGAATAATACAGCACATGAAATGACACTTGTTAAACTCACCTACACATATGCACGTTCTCTCTCTCGCTCTCTCTCTCTCGCTCATTCCGTCATGCGCGCGCGTCTCTCAGGTGCGCGATGCACACTCTACTGTCTCGCATGCATGCTCTTGTTTACTTGCTCTTCTTTCCGGGATATTTTATTCAATTTGCGGGTATCAGGGAGTCGCTGTCAATACGCGGGAGACTCCCGAAACTTCCGGGAGACTCGGGATGTCTGGATAACTGCTTATTTGTACTATAATGATAGCTGTTAATTTTCAGGGAGCTGTGATGATATTCGAAATTGTGCAGGGTTATATAAGTACTGTGAAGCTGTCGTTATCCAGTTAAGTGTTTAAAAATATTTATAGTTTTATCATATTTTATGTATACTTTCAGCTTATTCACAGGTCTCTCCTGCATTCATCCGTCCATGCCATAATGTAAAATCAGACAGATTGCTTAACTTGCAGCTGTCCAATTACGCGTACATATTTTATTGCTGCAGATAATTAAAGTAGGTAATACAACGCTGAAGGTTAGATGTATAGTACGATTACATATGTACAACATGTGATCATTTCAGTCAGACAAACGTTTAAAATGGAAAACGAGCTTTCCGTTTTTACCGGCAATTTCCGTAGCACGTCTTAGTCGAAGTACTACACTGCCATCTATTGGACAAGTCAGGTTACTGAATCGTGAAATGTGTCTGTACTGAAATGGATAAAACAAACACAATATCTTAAGTCATGTTTTCTTTTAGGACCACTACAAGAGGATTATCAGTATGAAGGTTTATCAATAAAAATAATTTCTTAAAATAAATATTACAGGGCTCTCCCTGAAAATAAGATGCTCTTAGCTTCCAAAGCCAAGGACACATTCTGGTGATTTTCCAGGAGACTGGACCTAACTAACCTGGGGCCTTATGAAAAACAATCAATCAGTTCATGTTGAAGCTCACAAGGTGTGGGGAACAAGAAACACAAGTATGGGAGAAAGGCAAGGTGCAAAGCATACACAAGCAGTGTAACGACATATCAGTTACAATGTATGATTAAAAATACATCATTTCTCACAGTATGAATAGTGGCCCGTTGCTCCTACTATAGCCTCAGACCTCTAGGGTCATGGGTTCAATCTGCACCCCTGCTGTAATAAACAGTGAAGTTATTACAGTAACATGATGTTTATCAGTAAAATAGTACAATAATGTAGAAAAAATGCTTTCTGGGCAATATTTATGAGAAACTTGCCGATAAAATACTGTAATGTACTGTAATTTTGTACATGAACTGCAAAAAAATAAAGTGTAGAATTTACTCAGATTGAATGATGTAACAATTTGCACTCACTTTTTTGGGGTGACTTTAAACCCTTTTTAAGTAAAGTATTCCCAATTCTAGGAGACATTTTAAATAAATAAAGCTATAATATACCTACTGTCACAGTACCATCCTATAAGATTTACTCAAATCAATTAATATTTCAATATTAATATTAATTAATTTGAATATTAACATTAATTAATATTTCAAATCAATATTTGTACTCACTCGTTTGTGTCACGCCCACAGAGGCGGGACCGGACAGGTGCAGTGCACCAACAGGGGATTGACACCGGTTTAAAAGTAGAACCGGCACCATCCCTCGGTGCGAAGTATTGAGCCAATGACTTTGAGCCTTACTGAGCGATTTACCTGTCTCTCGTCTGCCCTGTTCTCCCTGCCTTACCTGTCGCCCTGGTGTGTTGTCCTTGCCTCCGTACCTTCCCTCTCCAGACCCGTTCCCGTCCGTGACTTACCTGCCCCATCAAGCCCGTCATCTCCCGCCTCGTGTGCCCTGTTCCTGTCTCTCGCTGTCGGACGGATCCCCTTGATTACGAACCCGGACTACGCACCTCGACGACGATTACCGCACACCTCCACCTCTCCTCTGCCCCGCTTCCCAGAGCGAGACTTCCAGCTCGAACCGTATAAACGGTTCCCGCTCGCAATAAACCTACTTAATCCCTGCACATCTGGATTCCCGGTCTCCTCATTCCGTGACAGAATACTTCGCCTTGGAATGGATCCAGCAGGGACCCTAGAACGTCGTGTGGCTGCCATGGAGCAAGTCCTGGCCGCCCGCGCTGCCCAGGTACCACTACCCGATTCACCTCCACGTCCTCCCGCTTCCGTGCCGATTGCGCTTCCAGAGCGCTACGATGGGAACCCGGAGCAGTGTAAGGGGTTCCTAATGCAATGCGGCTTCTACGTCGAGGAACACCCAGAGATGTTCCGCTCTCCGGATGCTGAGGTTCGGTTTACGATGTCCCTACTGACCGGACGGGCTCGTGAGTGGGCCACGGCCCTTTGGAGTGACGACAGTCCTCTTTTGCGGTCCGGTAGGGAGTTTCATCAGGCTTTGATGGAGATTTTTGACCATCCTGCCGTTGGAAGAAGACCAGCGGTTCGGCTTTTGGACTGCCGCCAAGGCAATCGCACGGCGGCTGAATTTTCCTTTGAATTCAGGACCATCGCCGCAAACCTGAGGTGGCCAGACGACTGTCTACAGGCCATCTTTCTCCGAGCACTGATTCCAGACTTACAGGACGAGCTCGCACATAAGGGAGAGGCCCCTTCCTTCGACGATCTGGTTCGGCAGGCCATACGCTTAGATAACACCATGAGGGATCGCCGTCGCCGACGTCCTCCCACGGAGGGTCACAGAGGAACAGCCCTCCCTGCCATCGAAGCTGCGGAACCTATGCAGGTGGACCGGACGCCCCTGACACCCACGGAACGAAGACGACGGCTCCAAGGGGGATTATGTCTCTATTGCGGAGGAGCCGGTCACTCCATCGCCTCTTGTGCCTCTCGTCCTGCCCCCGGCACGGTTCAACTCCCGGTAGGTATATCCTCCTTTTATACGAATTCGCTTTCCCAGTTCACTGTGCCCATATGTGTAGAACGGGGAGGTCACAGATATGAGGGGAGGGCGCTCATTGACAGCGGGTCCGCCGGCAACTTTATTAATGCTAACCTAGCTGAACGGATGAATCTGACCCTGCAGAGACTGGCTCATCCGATTTCCGTTCGAGGGGTGACCGGGGACCGTATGCCGGAGGGTACTATAATCTATCGGACCCAACCCTTCCGGCTAAGTGTGGGGGTTTTGCACACTGAATCATTGGAGGTTTATGTACTGCCTAAGTCCAAAGATGACGTCATACTCGGGCTGCCCTGGTTACGGAAACATAATCCTCGTTTGGAGTGGAGAACAGAAGAGGAAAGCTGACAGCCACGGAACGGAATTATGAGGTGGGTGACAGAGAACTACTGGCTATGAAACTAGCGTTGGAAGAGTGGAGACATTGGTTAGAGGGAGCTCGTCATCCATTCGTCGTTCTGACAGACCATCGTAATTTAGAATACCTCCAGTCTGCCAAACGCCTCTCTTCGCGTCAAGCTCGCTGGTCTCAGTGGTTCTCACGGTTCACCTTTCGAGTCAGCTACCTACCAGGGAAGAAGAACGGAAAAGCAGACGCCTTATCAAGACAATTCGATCCCCCCGAGTGCGAGGATCGCACGTGTCCCATCCTAGATCCATCTTGCTTTTCCTCTTCCATTACCTGGGATTTGGAGGAAACCATCCGATTGGATAACGAACAACGCCCAGTCCCCTCTCGGTGTCCCCCGGGGCTTCTATATGTATCTCGTTCTCACCGTCCGGAATTGATGAGGTGGGTCCACTCCGAATATGGGACTGGACATCCTGGTGTGTCGGCCACCCAACTCCGTGTGGCTCGTCGGTACTGGTGGCCGGGGTGGCGTCAGCAAGTACAAGCCTTCGTGGACAGCTGCCCGGACTGTGCCCGATGCAAGTCTTCCTCGTCTCGTCCTTCTGGACTTCTCCAATCTTTGCCCGTTCCTTCCAGACCCTGGTCGCACGTGGTGATGGACTTCATCACAGATCTCCCTCGCTCCTCTGGTAAGACTGTGATCCTCACTATTGTTGATCGCTTCTCTAAAATGTGTCGGCTGGTCGCACTGCCGAAGCTGCCTACGGCAGTAGAACTCGCTGATGTCCTGTTACATGAGCTTTTCCGCGTGACGGGCATCCCGGAGGACATTGTATCCGATCGAGGACCGCAGTTCGCGTCCCGGGTGTTCAAGGAATTTTGTGTCAAGTTACGTATCTCTCTCAGTCTTACCTCAGCGTATCGTCCCCAGTCCAATGGTCTTGCAGAACGGACGAATCAAGAGGTCTCCAAGGCTCTTAGACTTCTATGTCGTAACGATCCTGACAGCTGGTCGTCGCATCTAATGTGGGTAGAATACACTATGAATTCTCGGGTGAGTCCAACCACTAAACTCACTCCCTTCCAGTGTGTGTTAGGATTTCAGCCTCCTCTGTTCCCCTGGGATGCCCCTGCGGGACTCGTACCTCACGTGGACGCTTGGTACCAAGAATGCAAACAGGCGTGGAGGAGCATCCAGACTGCGTTGCGCACTCAAGCCGCCCGCAACAAAGTTCAGGCTGATAAACATCGTCGGCCGGGGTTCCCCTATCGCACAGGACAGAGGGTTTGGTTGTCCACCAAGAACCTACGTATTCCAGGATGTCGCAAGTTCGCGGAACGATACATCGGACCTTTCAAGATCCTACGAAGGCTGGGACCTGTAACGGTGAGACTCCAGCTTCCCCGTGTTTATCGGATCTGTCCGACCTTTCACGTCTCTCTTTTGAAACCGGTCAAACACAGTCATCTGCGCCCAGACACGGAGACCCCCGACACGCCGCCTCCTCCCATCGAGGAGGTGGGTTCCCCCTCCCAGGTCCGCTCCATCTTGGACTCCCGCAGACGTCGCGGCACGCTCCAATACCTGGTGGACTGGACGGGGTCCGACCCGGCTGACCGCTGTTGGGTCCCTGCTTCCTCCCTGTCTGAGACGGCTCTGCGGAACGCTTTCCACCTGGCACATCCTGGGAAGCCGGCTCCCCGTCCGCGGGGTCGCCCTCGTAAGCGCCGTCGGCCTCCGGGTGGCGGCCGTCAGGAGGGGGGTCCTGTCACACCCACAGAGGCGGGACCGGACAGGTGCAGTGCACCAACAGGGGATTGACACCGGTTTAAAAGTAGAACCGGCATCATCCCTCGGTGCGAAGTATTGAGCCAATGACTTTGAGCCTTACTGAGCGATTTACCTGTCTCTCGTCTGCCCTGTTCTCCCTGCCTTACCTGTCGCCCTGGTGTGTTGTCCTTGCCTCCGTACCTTCCCTCTCCAGACCCGTTCCCGTCCGTGACTTACCTGCCCCATCAAGCCCGTCATCTCCCGCCTCGTGTGCCCTGTTCCTGTCTCTCGCTGTCGGACGGATCCCCTTGATTACGAACCCGGACTACGCACCTCGACGACGATTACCGCACGCCTCCACCTCTCCTCTGCCCCGCTTCCCAGAGCGAGACTTCCAGCTCGAACCGTATAAACGGTTCCTGCTCGCAATAAACCTACTTAATCCCTGCACATCTGGATTCCCGGTCTCCTCATTCCGTGACAGTTTGGGTAAATTGGGGTATTATTTTTCATGAGTAAAGTAAAGCCAAGTTTAGCAAATAACATGCCTAATGTATTTAAAGGGCCTTCTTCAGCATCCAACGCAAAGTGGTACCAGGCTTGAAACAAGGGTCTTTGCCAGCATGGCCTGATACAGTTTTCTGTCCCTTTGGGAGTAAAGGTCTTTATTCAAGAGCTAATTAATGTGGCTATTCTGCCAAGGCTGGGCTGTTCTGCAGCTGTGGTATATTTCGCCCACCGTCATGAAGGAAACTCTGCCAAATACTGACCTTGTAAGATGTTCTCTGTTGAGATAAAAAAAAATGGAGCAGCAGTGATTGCTCATGTAATGCTTTTTTTTGGGGTGATGTATTTGTTAATGTAAGGCCATTTTGATTACCCACACTTGGCCTTGTAGCCTTATATTTGCAGAAAAGAGCCTGAACAGTGATATTCTTTGCTGTGTGGGTCCTGGAACTGCCCACTTCCCTGTAGACCAATAGTGTTGGATGTATATTTGCATAGCATGACATAGTACTGCCTATGATTTCGTAGATTTTTAATTCATTGTCATGATGTTGAGTAGGACAAGCACATAAAACCCCAAATATATTGTGGCTACCACAGCTAAAATGGATCTTGGTGGGATGTGTTGGTTTGTGCTCCATGCAGTGATTTTGGGTGGGAGACTAAGACTGAATGTACACAGAATAAAAAAACCTCAATGACTTCTAACATCCCCACCATAAGAACACACATTAAATCCTGCTTATTCTAATCCTGGTATTTAAACCATCAGTTTCTCAGGACTCTTTAGCAGTTCTACATCTCTAAATACACAAAGCCAACTGATACAGAGCAATCAGTTTAAACAACCAAAGGAATCCTGAAACAGAACAAGCAATGATATGTGGTAGAGACTAATATCTGTGGCATTCCATTCTCAACTGCGGTGGGATTCTAAATATTATGTAAAGATGGATATCCAAAAATTAATCCTAATTAAAAGTGAAATATTAAATGAGCAAAATAATGAAATTTGTTGTTCAATCCCAAGTTGTGATTAAAAAGCAATGAGGCTGCCACCCATTATATCTGCTCTAGGGAAATGCACTTCTGCAGCCACTAGGGGAACTCTCACCTTCTCTCAGCCCTGCTAAATAATGTTGCGTAGTCTAACAAGCTTTATAATCTGTGTCAGTGAGCACTGCTTTACTGGAAATGCTTTCCCTCGGAATTATTGTAAACAGGTATTACGTATCATAGGAGAAATATGTGAAAATGAATTAAATTTATTAACTGGCTCCTGAAATTAGGAATTATAAATGAACTAACCTTAATGAGTATTAATTAAATTAATTCAGAGACATTGCAGTTCATTCCACATGAAAAGTTACAACTTAAGCTAAATCTGCTTAAATCATTTAGAGTGTTTAATAACACATTCAAGTTCAAGCAACTTGAAAAACTGAGCTTTTAAACTTAAATCATTTGAGGCAACTAATTTCCTCTGATTTGAGTAAACTCAACCTAGCAGGGTTTACAGCGTGGGTGAACTTCAGCTTCATTTATTTAAAATATTTTATTTCCTAAATTTGGGTATACTTTTCTTAAAAAAAAAAATCAGTTTAAATATACCCCAAGATAAGTGAGTGCAAAAATGCTGCCTTATTTAATTAGCGTAAATCCTACAAGTCTTTTCAGTGTTGTTATAACTGTAACATACTGTAAAGTAGATTACATCAGATGAACTGTAAAATTAATAGTAAACTACTGCAACCCCCCTACCAGTAGTTTACTTTAAATTAACATGACAATTTTTTGCATTTATTTTAAGGGGCCCGGCTGCAGCTGAGAGCAGCGCGTGGCTCAACAGACTAAGTATCTGACCATATGATCCAAAGGATTCCTGCTAAGGACATACAAAAGTTACAATACATCCAAAACAGCGCTGCAAGAATCCTACTGAGAGTAAAGAAATTTGAACATATTACTCCCATCCTCAAATCTCTTCATTGGCTCCCTGTATCTTCCCGGATCGAGTATAAAATTCTTCTATTAACCCATAAATGTATTTATGGTCTGGCACCTTCATATCTCCAGGATTTGATGAGTTTGCAAACCTCCAACCGCATCCTCAGATCATCAGGTAGTATGCTACTTCAAGTTCCCTCTACTAAGCTGTGTACTATGGGAGGTCGAGCTTTTTGCTCTGTTGCCCCACAGCTATGGAACCATCTTCCTGTCCAGCTGCGAGTTACAAAGAACCTGGACTCTTTCAAAGCAAATTTGAAGACTTTTTTATTTAGGAAAGCATACAACTGCTAAGATGTCATATTTAGTAGTAGTGATATTATTTTGATTTTATGGATATTTTAACTTTGTTGTTTTTAATGTGGCACTTTGAGATTTTGTTAATGAAAAGTGCGTTATAAATAAAATGTATTATTATTATTATTATTATTCATATCCAGCCTCAGCTGAGTAGCTCCATGTCTTTGGGCTCTTGAGCAAAGCCCTTGATTCCCAACGAGGCAGAAAATTTGCATCAGGCTTGTGTGAGCAAAGACACTTGCATCATGCCTGGTTCCACTTTGTATCAGATGCTGATTATGGTCCTTTAATTGGCATTGGGGAAATTGGGGAAAGCATTTGGGTTTATTGTACTGATAAAAAAGATTTGCCGAAATTTCCCAAAATAAGTGAGTGCAAAAAATGTTGCCTTAATTAACTTGAGTATATCCTAAACGGTATTTTTTTCAGTGTGGTATACCCTCCGTGCACAAGATGGCACTTCTAATGTTCAAAATCTGTGTGGTGGGCTGGGGTACTTCCGGTGTAAGCTGTCAGCGAGTTTATGCAAAATGTTGAGAATGAAGAACAAGCGCCTTACATATCAGTATCAAATTGGCAAGTCTAAATTACATTGTAGTGTACCTTGATGTGCCGTTTCATCGAGGTATAATTCTGCAATAAGTTTCCATCATTTCCCACGTAATCCTGAGGTGCGAGCTCAGTGGTAGTCAAGATATGACGAGAGAACTTCACTCCTACTAACATTCGGGTCCGCAGTCGGCATTTCAAGGTAGACGATTTCATCACAACAGGACATCGAAAACTCGTTCAAGGAGCGGTGCCCTGCCTTTTTGAGTGGAATAATTTTACCATACCAGCACCGAGGCGCAATGTGTGGGAGGGCCGCCCTAAATGCCCCTCTCCCTGGCAGGGCCCGGTGTCAGTGTCCGTTGACCCTGATTGCGAGATAGAAGTAACGTTACCACTGGACCATGACTATCCTGTAACTCCGTCGACATCAGTGATGGCATCCGACTTGGCAGAAGAGAATGAAATTTTGAAGAAAAAAATTCAGGAGCTGCAACAGCAGATCGAAACTATGCAGCTGCAGTTGCGATTTGGCCTAGAACGTCTTGCTGGGTCTGATGAGGACATTCGTTTTTACACAAGGAAGGTCCATGTCCTGAAAAATCATTTTGTAATCAACACGTCCCTCATTGCATCGAATTAATGTATATTGTTAATATCAAGTTAAATTAACGCCAACTTAACTGTTTCATTGCTAGATTTGCATCATATCAGCACTTCCAGGCCTTTTGGCAACTTGTGCAGCCAGCCGTGAACACCAAGATGGTGCAGGTCACCAGTGCCAGTGCAGCCAGCCGTGAACATCAAGATGGTGTGGGTCACCAGTGCCAGTGCAGCCAGCCGTGAACATCAAGATGGTGTGGGTCACCAGTGCCAGTGCAGCCAGCCGTGAATACCAAGATGGTGCGGGTTACCAGTGCCAGTGCAGCTAAGCTGTGTTATCAGGGTCTCGTGGATTAATGCATACTACACTAAATAAGATTTTAGCCTGAAAGCTTAGCCTTTTGGTGCTTAATGGAAATTTGAATAAATGCAAAGGTGATCACAAAGGCTGCAATTAATCATGTTATATAGCCCCAACCCATTTAAGTTCCATCTTTAACTAATTCATTTAGGTGGTAAATATACTTTTATATAAGCAGTAAAACAAATTGTATGTTTGCAGTACTTTTGCTAATTCTGTTTATAAAATTATATATCTAATATATATATATATATATCTAAGTAAACAATTATCAACAGTAATGTTATATAAGGAGCCATACACAGCAAATGTGCCAGTGTTAAATTAACACTGCATGGTGTCTATATGGGTCCACACCATTCAGTGTTACCTTTAAAACTTTACAGTGTGCAGTGAGTGTTGTTTTTACAGTGTTAATGTTTATTAACTCTAATAATGTTCAATTTACACCATAGGGTGTTAAGTCGATGAGTCTCCACCTCCACACCTGCCCCATTTTAATATGCGCACAAGTCATGAGGATCAGAAGTGCCATCCCAGATTTACCCACCATCATGAGAAAGGACGTTAAAGCTTTTTCTTGTTTTATACTGAAGTTTTGCTGGCTCAGTTCTTACTGATCTTGGAGATTAGAGAGCGGTGGTTTTTTTCCTGATCGGTGGTTTTATAGCATGTTGGCGTCAAACGTGATTTGATTTGTTCTTCTATCCCAAGTTGAGGTCTAAAAGCAATAAGGCCACCACCCATTATATCAGCTTTAGTGGAAATACACTCCTTCAACCATTAAGATAGCTCTCACCTTTTCTCAGCTGTGCTAAGCTATGTTATGCAGTGTAACTTGAATGTAAAAGTCTAGCTTCGTAATCTGTGTTTGGTGACTGGTGCCATACATTTCACTCACTTTGATACCACAGGCAGTTCTCAGGAGAGCTTGACTAGCTCTTTCTTATCATAACTAAAGAAATCTATCTTACTCACGTGTAAATAAACACATTTATAACAACAGCTTTTTATCCATCCATCCATTTTCTCCCGCTTATCCGAGGTCGGGTCGCGGGGGCAGCAGTCTCAGCAGGGAAACCCAGACTTCCCTCTCCCCGGCCACTTCCTCCAGCTCCTCTGGGGGAATCCCGAGGCGTTCCCAGGCCAGCCGAGAGACATAGTCCCTCCAGCGTGTCCTGGGTCTTCCCCGGGGCCTCCTCCCAGTGGGACATGCCCGGAACACCTCACCAGGGAGGCGCCCAGGAGGCATCCTAATCAGATGCCCGAGCCACCTCATCTGACTCCTCTCAATGCGGAGGAGCAGCGGCTCTACTCTGAGTCCCTCCCGAATGACCGAGCTCCCCACCCTATCTCTAAGGGAGAGCCCAGCCACCCTGCGGAGGAAACTCATTTCGGCCGCTTGCACTCGCGATCTCGTTCTTTCGGTCACTACCCACAGCTCGTGACCATAGGTGAGGGTAGGAACGTAGATCGACTGGTAAATCGAGAGCTTCGCCTTTTGGCTCAGCTCCTTCTTCACCATGACAGACCGATGCAGCGCCCGCATCACTGCGGACGCCGCACCGATCCGCCTGTCGACCTCCCGCTCCATCGTCCCCCCACTCGTGAACAAGACCCCGAGATACTTAAACTCCTCCACTTGGGGAAGGATCCGATCCCCGACCCGGAGAGAGCATTCTACCCTTTTCCGGCTGAGGACCATGGTCTCGGATTTGGAGGTGCTGATTCTCATCCCAGCCGCTTCACACTCGGCTGCGAACTGTCCCAGCGAGAGCCGAAGGTCACGGTCTGATGAGGCCAACAGGACCACATCATCTGCAAAAAGCAGAGACCTAATCCTGAGGTCACCAAACCGGACACCCTCAACGCCCTGGCTGCGCCTAGAAATTCTGTCCATAAAAGTTATGAACAGAATCGGTGACAAAGGACAGCCCTGACGGAGTCCAACCCTCACTGGAAACAAGTCCGACTTATTGCCGCTCATGCGGACCAGACTCTGGCACCGGTCATACAGGGACCGAACAGCCCTTAAAAGGAAGCCCGGCACCCCATACTCCCGGAGCACCCCCCACAGGACTGCCCGAGGGACACGGTCGAATGCCTTCTCCAAGTCCACAAAACACATGTAGACTGGTTGGGCAAACTCCCATGAACCCTCCAGAACCCTGCGGAGAGTATAGAGCTGGTCCACTGTTCCACGGCCGGGGCGAAAACCACACTGCTCCTCCTGAATCCGAGGTTCGACAATCCGGCGGACCCTCCTCTCCAGAACCCCCGAATAGACCTTACCAGGGAGGCTGAGGAGTGTGATCCCCCTATAGTTGGAGCACACCCTCTGGTCCCCTTTCTTGAAGAGGGGGACCACCACCCCGGTCTGCCAGTCCAGAGGCACTGCCCCCGATGTCCACGCGATGCTGCAGATGCGTGTCAACCAAGACTGCCCTACAGCATCCAGAGCCTTCAGGAACTCTGGGCGGATCTCATCCACCCCCGGGGCTCGGCCACCGAGGAGCTTTTTAACCACCTCAGCGACCTCCGCCCCCGAGATAGGGGAGTCCACACCCAAGTCCCCATACTCTGCTTCCACATCGGAAGGCGTGTCGGTGGGATTGAGGAGGTCTTCGAAGTATTCCTTCCACCGACCCAAAACGTCCAACAGCTTTTTAATGCTCTCCAATTTACATGAGCACAGTTCACTGGGTATCAAAAGCTGAGCTGAAATAAAGCTCGCATAAAAAGAGAAAAGGCTATGTTAGTCTGAATCTTTCTTATTATGGTGGGTTAGTAAAACACAGCAGCTGAATGCCCAAATGAGCTCAAAGGAGAGTATATTAAAATGGGGCAGATACGGGCCACCCATTTTGTACTTGTGTGCCACCCATATGGGCTTGCAATTTGGGAAGAGGTGGAGACACATTGTCTTAACATTCTAGGTTGTACATTGAACAATATAACAATATTAACACTGTAGAAACAACACTCACTACACACTGTAAAGTGTTAAAGGTAACACTAAATGGGGTGGACCCATATAGACACCATGCAGTGTTAATTTAACACTGGCACATTTGCTGTGAGTATTTAGTATATGTAGTGATATGTAGAAATTGTTTCTCAGACAGTGATATATATATATATATACACACACACACACACACATTGGACAGGACAAATTCTGCTCTCTCGGACAATACATGACAAGTCCTGGGGACTGATGTCCACATGTAACTTCCATGGACTTTTATACAGAGATTGCACAGCGGATGTTCTTTATTATTCCAGGTTAATGGTTTTATTGAATAATATGTAGAAATTATTCTTCAATGTTATATATTTTTGTAAAGGACAATTTCTGCCCTTTAAGACAATGTAACACAAGCCCTGGAGACAGATTTCCATATGCCATTCCATTTTACATTCAAGTTCATAAGTGTCATGTAAAAATGAGTCCCCAGGATGAATCATATATCATTTTGAAGGGCAGAATTTTATCTTTAAGAAATTATATAAAGAAAAACAAAAAAGACAATAGTATTATATTGCCACAATATTATTGAATTTCATTTTTCCCAACAGTGACAAACATGTATGAGGCTTAGTGCAAACAGTCTTAGTTGTTTGTATTCTGTATTCCCCTATACTTAATTTTTTTCCATCCCACCTACATTATTAGTGTTATTATTTCTGTATACCTTTTTTTTTTTTTCTCTCTCCCCCTCTCCCCATGGTGATTGATGCCTGTTATTGTTACGCTTGTTGTTTCTGTATCCCCCCGTTTTTCTTTTTTTTTTCCTTTTTCCACGGTACTGGTGAGTTCGGAGCGGCCACACTCTTTGCTCTTGAATTTAATGTAAAATAAAGTTGTCCTCCGAAGAGAGGGGGTGGTGGCGGGCAATAAAAAAAAAAAAAGTCTTGGTCCCCAATTATGGCAGGCAGGTCAGAAACATAATGCTGCTCCACACAGCACTTGAACTGCATGTATTAACTGTAATAGGTAGTACAGACTATTACACAGCTGATATGTGGCTTCACATTTTAAACTCTGAATGGTGTTTGTACAGCTTAAACTGTAGACCAAGCATGTCAAAGCGGGAATAATAATAAAAAAGCAATCACAAATATTTAATTCAATCCAATTTTATTTATATAGCATTTTTCACAACGGATGTTGTCACAAAGCAGCTTTACATGTTACTGGCTCCAAGCCCCTAAAGAACAAGCCCAAGGCGACAGTGGCAAGGAAAAACTCCCCAAGCTGTAAATAGGAAAAAACCTTGAGAGGATCCAAGACTCAGAAGGGGGCCCATCCTCCTCTGGGCGACACCGGAACAGTTCATGCAGTTTAAATTATCCAAAAGTGTGTGTCTAGATAAGGTTTAGAGAGTCTCTAATGGATCCTGCAAAAAGGCCCCCGCAGGGTCCACCTATCATAAAGTCAGATTTTTCCAATGGTGTCTCTATGAGGTGTTGGTCCAGGTACAGGCGAACAGCGGCATTCTGTCCAGCGGCAGTATGGAGTCCAGTAGGAGGAGGGTCCCGCAGGAATCTGGCAGCACAGGGTCTCCATAGAGCTGGATCCTGTAACCACAGGCATCCTAGGCAGAACATCTACGTCCTTCGCTGGCTCCATGAAGTGTGCATGCAGCTCGGCAGAAGAGAGTGGATTAGTCACACGTATGATGCTCTGAAGAGTGAAGGGTTTATGCAAGTATAATGTTAAAAGACGGAGGTCCTTAACACGGATATAACAACTTAGCTACGAAGGTGAACTGGAAGGTAGCACAGACATTTCTTAAGTGGGCATCCAGAGATATTGTCCCCCCTCCAATCCAACGTCAGTGTGAATGCAGATGTGGACATCCAGAGACATCAGCGCCCCTTTTCTCCACTAGTTGTGTATGGAGCTCGACAGGAGGAATGGAGATGTAGAGAAAGGGGTTAGTCACACACATAATGTACTGCAAAATAAAGAGTAAACACAAGTGCCATGAAGCAGAATTGATCTCCGGCAGGCCTCAGTTTACAGTGAAGGAATTGTAAGGCAGACATGCTAACAAAGCAGTTTTACATATTACCAATTCCAAACCATTAATGGGCAACCTTAGAGTAACAATGGCTAGAAAAGAAACCCTTAGCTATAAGTAGGAATAAAACATTGTGAAAAGCCAGACTCCGCATGCACATGTTCTCCCCTTGCAGAGTCAGATCACGCATTTGAAGCGTTCCCAAGTGTTTGTGTGTTTTAGTTTCCTGTTAGTGAACGCTCTTCTGTCATTCTGTCTGACATCCAATAGAAAATCCACTGTGTCTCTGCAATGTCCAGGTCCAGGTAATTATATATATTATTATTATATATATAGCCATTTTATGCAGCTGTATGGAGTCCAGTAGGTCTCAGCAGGGTGCCAGTGATGCAGGGCCTCTGCAGACCTGGATCGTAGAACCACAGAAAGGCAGGCTATCTGCCGAATGCAGCTTAGCAAAGAGAAATAAGAATGGGTCAGCAAAATACAGAACATGGAATGTACTGCAAAATACAAGGTGTACCCAACAGTCATGATGCAGTGCAGGAGCCACTTCAACTACCACCAATGTGCAACACCCACCTTGCTGATGCAACACAGTCATTCTGCAGCAGTTACACTCACTATACATTAGCTAAAGTGGTGAAGAATTCACAGATTAGTGATTAGGAGGCAAATTTGAAAGGGTCATGGTGACAGTTGTAGCAGGACATAATTCTTCATTCTGACCTTAATGAGTATTATAGTCAGGTACACTGCAATTCATTCCACTTGAAAAGTTACAACTTAAGCTGAGTCAGTGTAGGTGTGTGTCTCAGTAACCTAAATATTTGGGCTTGTAATCCAAAGGTTGCTGGTTCAAAGGTGGATAACTGTATGTTGATGGGCCCTTGAGTCATGAAAAATAATGAATGTAGTGAATTACTATATTCTCTAATTACTTTGTGTAGTTTTGTGAACAACATAAATTATTAAAGAAACAAATCTGCATTGGCAGAATAAAGAATTAAAAATGAAAATAAACTATTATTAAACGAATATTACTTGGAACAACAATCTTTGGAAAACTGTGATTTTACAATATTTTTCTTTAGCGATTTGAAGAAAGAATCTATTAATGGAAAATGTGCCAGTAATTTTCTGCCAGTACATTATCCGTTGTTTGATGGATTTTATTTATTTTTTGTTTACAATGTATCTTAGCCATTGCTATCCAGCCTCATCCTATTCTATCTTATATTATGTAAGCTGTTCCAATCGTACTTTATCTATTCTATCAAATCGTAGCCGTTCCATTCTTACCTCATCCTATTCTATCTTATCTTAGCCGTTCCAATCCTACTGCATTCTATTTTATCTTATCTTAGCTATTCCTGTCGTACCTTGTCTAATTCTAGCTTACCTTAGCCATTCCTATCCTACCTTCTGCTATTCTATCTTACCTTACCCATTCCTATCCTACCTTATGCTACTCTACCTTCTTACCCATTCCTATCCTACCTTATGCTATTATACCATACCTTATCCGAATCTATCATTCCTTAGTCATTCCTAACCTACCTTATGCTATTCTACCTTACCCATTGCTATCCGACCTTATCCTAATCTATCATTCTTTAGCCATTCCTATCCTACCTTATGCTTTTCTATCTTACCTTACCCATTCAACAACAACGAATAACAAATTTATAATTTTATAGTGCATTATCACAACATTACATCGTCTCAAAGCACATTACAGCATCCCCACCCAAACCCCCAGTGAGTAAGCCATAGGCGACACTATCCTACCTTATGCTATTCTATCTTATCCGTTCCCTTCCTACCTTATCCTATTCGATCGTACCTTACCCATTCCTATCCTACCTTAACCTATTCTACATTACCCATTACTATCCTACCTTATGCTACTCTACCTTCTTACCCATTCCAATCCTACCTTATCCTATTCAATCTTACCTTAGCCATTCCTATCCTACCTTATGCTATTCTACCTTACCCATTGCTATCCAACCTTATCCTAATCTATCATTCTTTAGCCATTCCTATCCTACCTTATGCTTTTCTATCTTACCTTACCCATTCAACAACAACGAATAACAAATTTATTATTTTATAGTGCATTATCACAACATTACATCGTCTCAAAGCGCATTACAGCATCCCCACCCAAAGCCCCCAGTGAGTAAGCCATAGGCGACACTATCCTACCTTATGCTATTCTATCTTATCCATTCCCTTCCTACCTTATCCTATTCTATCTTACCTTACCCATTCAAATCCTACCTTATCCTATTCTATTCTATCTTGCCTTCCCCATTCCTATCCATCCTCAAACTTTCCTATCTTGACTTAGCCATTCCTATCTTACCTTGTGCTATTCTCTTATCTTATGTTATCCATTCAACAACAACGAATAACAAATGTATTTTTTTTATAGTGCATTATGACAACATTACATCGTCTCAAAGCGCTTTACAGCATCCCCACCCAAAGCCCCCAGTGAGTAAGCCATAGGCGACACTATCCTACCTTATGCGATTCGATCTCATCCGTTCCTTTCCTACCTTATCCTTTTCTATCTTACCTTACCCATTCCTATCCTACCTTATCCTATTCTATCTTGCCTAACCCATTCCTATCCTTCCTCATCCTTTCCAATCTTGCCTTAGCCATTCCTATCCTACCTTATGCTATTCTCTTATCTTAGCCGTTCCTATCTCAGCCATTCCTATCCTACCTTATGCTAATCTAACTTACCGATTCCTATCCTACCTTATCCTAGTCTATTATTCCTTAACCATTCCTATCCTACCTTATGCTATTCTACCTTACCCATTCCTATCCTACCTTACGCTATTCTACCTTACCCATTCCTATCCAACCTTATCCTAATCTATCATTCTTTAGCCATTCCTATCCTACCTTATGCTTTTCTATCTTATCTTACCCATTCAACAACAACGGGTAACAAATTTATTTTTCTACAGTGCATTATGACAACATTACATCGTCTCAAAGCGCTTTACAGCATCCCCACCCAAAGCCACCAGTGAGTAAGCCATAGGCGACACTACCCTACCTTATGCTATTCTATCTTATCCGTTCCTTTCCTACCTTATCCTGTTCTATCTTACCTTACCCATTCCTATCCTTCCTCATCCTTTCCTATCTTGCCTTAGCCATTCCAATCCTACCTTATGCTATTGTCTTATCTTAGCCTTTCCTATCTCAGCCATTCCTATCCTACCTTATCCAATTCAACCTTATCTTAGAGATTCCTATCCTATCTTATCATCCGGTATCTTATCCGTTCCTATCCTACCTCATCCAATTCTAACTTATCTTAGCCATTCCTATCCTACCTTATCCTATTCTATCTTATATTAGCCATTCCTATCCTACCTTATGCTATTCTAACTTACCCATTCCTATCCTACCTTAACCTAATCTATTATTCCTTAACCATTCCTATCCTACCTTATGCTATTCTACCTTACCCATTCCTATCCTACCTCATGGTACTCTACCTTACCCATTCCTATCCTACCTTATGCGATTCTACTATTCTATCTTACCCATTCCTATCCTACCTTATGCTATTCTCTTATCTTAGCCGTTCCTATCTCAGCCATTCCTATCCTACCTTATGCTAATCTAACTTACCGATTCCTATCCTACCTTATTCTAGTCTATTATTCCTTAACCATTCCTATCCTACAGTACCTTATGCTATTCTACCTTACCCATTCCTATCCTACCTTACGCTATTCTACCTTACCCATTCCTATCCAACCTTATCCTAATCTATCATTCTTTAGCCATTCCTATCCTACCTTATGCTTTTCTATCTTATCTTACCCATTCAAGAACAACGGAAAACAAATTTATTTTACTATAGTGCATTATGACAACATTACATCGTCTCAAAGCGCTTTACAGCAGCCCCACCCAAAGCCCCCAGTGAGTAAGCCATAGGCGACACTACCCTGTCATATGCTATTCTATCTTACCTTAGCCATTGCTATCCTACCTTATGCTATTCTAACTTACCCATTCTTATCCTACCTTGTCCTAGTCTATTATTCCTTAACCATTCCTATCCTACCTTATGCAATTCTCTTATCTTAGCCCTTCCTATCCTACCTTATCATATTCTATCTTGCCTAACCCATTCCTATCCATCCTCATCCTTTCCTATCTTGCCTTAGCCATTCCTATCCTACCTAATGCTATTCTATCTTACCCATTCCTATCCTACCTTATCCTAATCTATAATTCCTTAGCCATTCCTATCCTAATTATGCTATTCTAACTTACCCATTCCTAACCTACCGTATCCTAATCTATTATTCCTTACCCATTCCTATCCTACCTTATGCTACTCTACCTTCTTACCCATTCCTATCCTACCTTATCCTATTCTATCATACCTTATCCGAATCTATCATTCCGTAGCCATTCCTATCCTACCGTATCCTATTCTACCTTACCCATTGCTAACCGACCTTATCCTAATCTATCATTCTTTAGCCATTCCTATCCTACCTTATGCTTTTCTATCATACCTTACCTATTCAACAACAACGAATAACAAATGTATTTTTTTATAGTGCATTATCACAACATTACATCGTCTCAAAGCGCATTACAGCATCCCCACCCAAAGCCACCAGTGAGTAAGCCATAGGCGACACTACCCTACCTTATGCTATTCTATCTTATCCGTTTCTTTCCTACCTTATCCTAGTCTATTATTCCTTAACCATTCCTATCCTACTAGGGCTGGGCGGTATATCGAGTTCTGGGGATATATCGATATGATTCCCCAACGCGATGCGGGATTATGCAATATCTTTCATATCGATATGGTTTGAGGCCACACATGCGCGTGCGCGTTCTGAGCGAAACAGACCACTCCAAGGTAGCGCGCGACATGGAGGAACACGCAGCGCCGGTCAACACAGAAAACGTACTGGTCAGTAAAAAGAAAAACAATGGTTCACTTATCTGGAGATGGTTCGGATTTAAAACTTCCGATGAGCAGCAAAAACAGCCCATCTGCAGGGAATGTTATAAATCAGTTGTATCAAAATGTGGAAGCACGTCAAATCTCTTCCACCACTTACAGCTTTACCATAAAGTGAAGTACGATGAGTATTTACAACTTCGTGCTACAACTTCGGCCACGAAGACTACACAGCCGCAACCCAAAACATCTGCCCCGAAACAAAGCTCTCTGGAAGCATCTTTTACCCGAAGTGTTCCTTACGAAAAGAAAAGTCGCAAGTGGCGCGATATAACTAATGCGGTAACGCATCACATTGCTAAAGACATGGTTCCTATAGCAACGGTGGAAAAAGAGGGTTTTAAAACGCTGCTAAAAACCATTGACCCAAGATACGAGCTACCCAATCGCAAGTACTTTGCCTCAGAAACTCTGCCGCAAATGTACAGTGATGTCAGAGGGAAGCTTTCTGAGCGGCTCGCAAAAGTGGCTCATTTCGCACTAACAGCCGACTTATGGTCTAGCAGGACATGCGAGCCGTACATGAGTCTTACAATTCATTTTATTGAAGATTGGGAAATGAAAACTGCGTGTCTTCAAACCAGCTATTTCCCCCAAGACCACACAGGGGAGCATATAGCTGAAGCTCTGCATAATGCGCTTTTAAACTGGAAGCTTGACGAAAAGGGACTGGTTGCTATAACAACCGACAATGGCAGCAACATAATCAAGGCGGTGGAACTAAAGAAATGGCAGAGGATGCAGTGCTTCGGTCACCGACTTCACCTGGCCATTGGTGAGTGCAACGTTTTTATTTGAACCTGTGAACCATACGCTAAGTGCTAGTAGTAAATGATTGTTATGCTAGTAAAATGATTGTTTGCAGTAATGACTACATTTATATGCTTAACCAGCATTTCATCACAGTACTCTGAAACAATTTCGTTACTTCTCATATCTATAGTCTATTCGTTTTCATCTCCTTATTTAAATATTTAGTAAAACAAGTTTAGTAAAAACAAAACAAAAAGTTTTTTTACATGGAGTGAGGGACTCATATTTAGATATCTTTGATATGTGCACTGTTTAATAATTGTGCACAATATATACATGTAAATGTGTAACTAAAAAAACATATACAGCTGATTTAATTGTTGTTTATAAATCACACAACTGTGATATACAGAATTACTTATAACAACACTGTAATTGTGACATAAAATACTGTGTGTTTCATATTTACATTCAATATGGTTCTTTTCTATTTTATAATTTTTTTTTTGTTTTTCCATTTTCTTTTGCTTTTCTAGTATATGATGGTACTGTAACCAGAATTAACGTCCTTTGATGTATTTATTCTGCATAATAAACTTGATTTTACTTCCGACAGGGCATGGCATGGATGACAGCCGCATCACTCGGGCCATTTCTCTGTGTAAGAAAGTGGTCAGCAGCTTCTCCTATAGCTAGCGAAAAAGAAGAGAACTTGGTGAAGTTCAGATTCAGCTCGGTCTGCCAGCTCACCAGCTCATCACCGAGTCAGCCACACGCTGGGGATCACGACAGCAAATGATTGAGCGGTTCCTGGAGCTGGGGCAAGCAATTACAAAAGTTCTGTCTGAGGATAAAAAGTCCAGGCATCTCGTTCCTACATGGCAGGATATCAAGGTCCTGGAGGCAATCCAAAAGGCTCTGAAACCCCTTCAGGACTTCACAGATGCGCTCTCGGGTGAGGAGTATGTCACCATCTCATATGTCAGACCTGTACTGCACCTTTTCAACACAAGTCTCCTGGCACATGAAGATGATGACAGTGAGCTATGCAAGTCAATCAAAACCCGCATTGTTGATTACCTCAATGCCAAGTATGCTGAGCCAGCAACTACTGACCTGTTGGACATGGCCTCACTTGTGGACCCACGGTTCAGAGACAAATACATACCAAGTGAAAAGGTCAATGCAGTGAAAAACCAAGCTGTCGTAGAGGTGGAATCTCTCCTGGCCGATCAGGGCAGCCGTCAGCCTGACACAGCTGAGCACACTGTGCCTGTGCCTACAGACCAAGCAGAAGTAATGCCGCCAACAGCAAAGAAGAAGAAATCGCTGGCAAGCTTCTTCAAGCAATGCACAGGCACAGCAAACACAATAAGCACTGAACTGACAAGGAGGGAGGTAACTGAAAAAGAACTTTCCAGCTACTTGCAGTCACCTAATGTAGAGAGTGACACTGATCCTCTTAAATGGTGGAAAGAGCATGAAACACTCTTTCCAGCACTGAGCCACCTGGCAAAGAAATATCTTTTAGTACCAGCCACCAGTTCACCTTCTGAAAGGGTTTTTAGTTGCAGTGGTAACCAGTGGTGTAAAGTACTTGAGTAAATGGACTTCGTTACTGTACTTAAGTATTTTTTTGGCTACTTTGTACTTGTACTGAGTATCAAAAATATAAGCAACTTTTACTCTCTACTCCACTACATTTGTGACTGAATATATGTACTCTTTACTCCACTACATTTGAACGGACGCTTACCGTTACTCGCTACATTGTGATTGCATGCGACAAGTTAGGATCTTTATCTACCACGGCTAATTTCGTCAAGTACTGTATGTCTCGCTGCAGCCTGCAGGAGGGCGGGGTTGGACATCCAACCCCGCCCACATCCAACCCGGCCCATTCGTACCGCGAAAGCCACGCCCTTGTCCAACACGTCTTAAAGCGGAAGCCAAAGCGAACTCGCAGAACGGAATCGTTGTAGTACCTGTTATGTCATTAAGTTAAAAATCTTTAGTGTCCCAGTGTAATAACAGTGCTATCTATTATTTATTATTTTGTTTGTTAATGTTTCTGCTAGACACACTATTGACTGTCAATTACTGCACAAAGATTTTACTGTGGGACCCGCATGGTTGTTTGTGGTTGTTTTGCTGCTGGTTAAACGTTTCCATCAGTTAGCTGACTATCTAGCCGACTCACTACCAAAACTATGGTAACTAGGTAAAGACCTTCTTGCTGATAATATAGCTTCCATGTAGTTAACAAGACTTGACACTTAAAGACTTTGTGCGTCATCAGATATTACTGTCTGCTCAAACGACTGTTCAGCTTGCTTCCTATGGGTTACTAGTTATTAGCTAGTTAGCAAAGCCACTGTGGTAGCATCCATTAAGGCTGTGCGATATAGCAAAAATATTTTTATCATGATCATATCAAACGATATTGATAATTATCATGGTGTAATTCAAGTCATTATTTTAGTAATATGAGTGCTCCATTTTTGCTTGAAATGCCCTTAAGAATTGCCCTTAAGAATTGCCCTTAAAACACCATTAAAGTCAGCTCTGAATTTGTTTTTTTATTAGTTTTTTTATTGTTTTACCTTTTTTTTTGAACATTTGAGTTTGACTGAGACTGACTTTTTGTTCTATTTTCTTCTTCTGCCATTTTGAAACATTGAGGTGTTCAATTTAATGTCTGTATTAGGAAATAAAGCCTCATAAATAAATAGTTCCTTGTTTTCCACATTTCTTGGTGTTCTTTGAGCCTACATTCAGTACGAGTAAAATACTTAAGTTCTTTTAAAATTGGATACTTTACGACTTTTACTCAAGTCTTATTGGAATTGGTGACTTGTAACTTGTAATGGAGTAATTTATACAGTAAGGTATCTGTACTCTTACTCAAGTATGGTTTTCAGGTACTCTTTACACCTCTGGTGGTAACATTGTAACTTGCCATAGGGCCTCCCTTAAACCTGAAACTGTTGATATGCTAGTTTTTCTTGCACAAAACCTGTAGGAGGTAAATCCTACAATACTTTTTGTTGTGTTACTATTTACGTTTGTTCCTTTTTTGCTATGACAATGTAGCTATGTTTTCTATGGTTCTGTTTACTTTGTTATTTGCACAGCAGCACAGTAGAGCTGTGTATAGTGTGAAGCAGGAAAAAACCCTGTACTGTATTTATTTATCAAAGATTTTTTCATAATTTGAAATATGTTGTGCAGCTTATAGTGTTAAGCAGGAGAAACAACATGTACTGTATTTTATTTATCAAAGATTTTGTGCGGCTGTTTATTTGTTGTGCAGCTGTTTATTTGTAAACAGGGAGGGAACCCCTGTGTTTGAACTTTGAATTATATTTTGCTCAAAAACTGTTTAATAAAGGCTTTGACTCTCAAGTAACCATTTATGGAAAAATACCGGATATATATCGTATACCGTCATTCCTCCTAAAAATACCGAGATATGAATTTTTGCCCATATCGCCCAGCCCTATATCCTACCTTATGCTATTCTACCTTACCCATTCCTATCCTACCTTATGCTATTCTATCTTATCTTAGCCGTTCCTATCCTACCTTATGCTATTCTACCTTACCAATTCCTATCCAACCTTATCCTAATATATCATTCTTTAGCCATTCCTATCCTACCTTATGCTTTTCTATCTTATCTTACCCATTCAAGAACAATGGATAACAAATTTATTTTCTATAGTGCAGTATGACAACATTACATCGTCTCAAAGCGCTTTACAGCATCCCCACCCAAAGCCCCCAGTAAGCAAGCCATAGGCGACACTACCCTACCTTATGCTATTCTATCTTACCTTAGCCATTCCTATCCTACCTTATGCTACTCCACCTTACCCAGTCCTATCCTACCTTATCCTATTCTATCTTGCCTAACCCATTTCTATCCTTCCTCATCCTTTCCAATCTTGCCTTAGCCATTCCTATCCTACCTTATGCTATTCTCTTATCTTAGCCCTTCCTATCTCAGCCATTCCTATCCTACCTTATCCAATTCAACCTTATCTTAGAGATTCATATCCTATCTTATCCACCGGTATCTTATCCGTTCCTATCCTACCTCATCCAATTCTAACTTATCTTAGCCATTCCTATCCTACCTTATCCTATTCTATCTTATCTTAGCCATTCCTATCCTACCTTATGCTTTTCTATCTTATCTTACCCATTCAAGAACAATGGATAACAAATTTATTTTCTATAGTGCAGTATGACAACATTACATCGTCTCAAAGCGCTTTACAGCATCCCCACCCAAAGCCCCCAGTAAGCAAGCCATAGGCGACACTACCCTACCTTATGCTATTCTATCTTATCCGTTTTTTTCCTACCTCATCCTATTCTATCTAACCTTACCCATTCCTATCCTACCTTATGCTACTCTACCTTAGCCATTCCTATCCTACCTTATGCTATTCTATCTTATCTTAGCCGTTCCTATCCTACCTTATGCTATCCTACTTTATGCTATTCTATCTTACCTTAGCCATTCCTATCCTACCTTATGCTATTCTATCTTACCTTAGCCATTCCTATCCTACCTTATGCTATTCTATCTTATCTTAGCCATTCCTATCCTACCTTATGCTATTCTATCTTATCTTAGCCATTCCTATCCTACCTAATCCAATTCTATCTTACTTTAGCCGTTCCTATCCTACCTTATGCTATCCTACTTTATGCTATTCTATCTTACCTTAGCCATTCCTATCCTACCTTATGCTATTCTATCTTACCTTAGCCATTCCTATCCTACCTTATGCTATTATATCGTATCTTAGCCATTCCTATCCTACTCGATCCTATACATTCCTATCCTACTTCATCCAATTCTATCTTATCTTAGCCCTTCCTATCCTACCTTATCGTATTTTATCTCATCCTAAGATGAGATAAGATAAGAACATAAGAAATTTACAAACGAGAGGGGGCCATTCGGCCCAACAAGCTCATTTGGGGAGAACTTAACTAATAGCTCAGAGTTGTTAAAATCTTATGTAGCTCTGATTTAAAGGAACCCAGGGTTTTAGCTTCCGCTACACTAGCAGGAAGACTATTCCATACTCTAACTACACGTTGTGTAAAGAAGTACTTCCTCAAATTTGCTTTAAAATGTTCTCCCGCTAATTTCCACTTATGGCCACGAGTTCTAATATTTAAACTAATATTGAAATAGCCATTTGGCTGAACAGCATCCAGACCTGTTAGAATCTTATAGACCTGGATCATGTCCCCCCTTAGTCTCCTTTGCTCAAGGCTAAACAGATTCAGTTCCGCTAACCTCTCCTCTTACGACATTCCTCTAAGACCAGGAATCATTCTCGTAGCCCTCCGTTGCACCTTTTCTAAGGCAGCAATGTCCTTCTTAAGGTATGGTGACCAAACCTGCACACAATATTCTAGGTGGGGTCTTACCAAGGAATTATATAAGTGTAACATCACCTCCCTTGACATAAACTCCACACACCTAGAGATATAACCCAACATTCTATTTTATTGCTTCCCCACACTGGCGAGAGTGGGACATGGAAGCATCAACATACACACCGAGATCTTTCTAATATAAGAGCTTTACAATATGTAACCCTTCTTTCTAGGCTCGGGGAGGAGGATGATTGGTAAAACAAGTCCACCCAAAAACTTATTTCCTTATCTTATTTATTTTGACCTGTAACCACTTACCTAATCAATAATATAACAATAAACTATCTCCTCTCTAAGGCTCAGCCTGGTTCCGTCTCTACATAATCATTTCCAAACCCCTTTCCATCAGTTTTGTGTCTTTTCTTTTCTTATCTGGAATCCAACGGAGGGCGCTTGGCTCCGGTGCAGATCCTGGCAGGGTGCGTGTGACCGTATTCTTCCCCTGACCGTTTTCCTCTCCAAGTAGTGGTGTGCGATACCACAAGATTTGTGACACCAGGACAGAATTTTGGTAAAGTTAATAAGTAAATAAATACTTTATTATAAAACACAAGTAACACAAAATGTATTTTTCTTAAATAAAGTGCACAAAATTAGAGAACCGACTTATTTAAAAAAAATAAAATAAAAATAATTAGTAAAAATACAAAAAACAAAGTACAAAAAAAATACAATAAAGTTTAAACACATTCAAAGAAATAGCTAACACAAAATGGTAATTACAGTCAATCAAATCTGAGCTATATTCAGTATATTTCTTTCAATTCCAGTAAATGTATTCATTTTATAACAGGTGGCAATGGGATAATATTGTATCAAATAACACGCTCATTTCGATTAATTAATCACAGAAAAAGTAATGAGTTAAAAAATAACTTTGATTAACCGCATTCCATGATTCTGGTCACGGTGACTGAAAAATCATCACGTTAACCCAAACCATATACCTATTTGAACCTGATGCTAACACTAGCATCCATGATAAAAAGGTCTTAGCATAATTTATACATTTTGAGTTTTAACCACTTGCACTTTGAAAGTTTAATATTAACTAATGCTGAAGATGACTAAAATATTATTGGCACCACTATACTCTACCTGGATATTCTCTGCCAAATTGCAAAGCCTCTGCCAGTGCGTGTGTGCGCGCGCAAGTGAGCCTGTGTGCTTGCCTGGCGCCGCTGAGTCACGTGACGGTAATGTTGTTATCAAATTACAAGAATGAGGAGGAGGAGCAAAGCCTGTCGCGTACTTATCGTTTTATCAATTATGTCATAACGACAATATCCTCGATATAATTTGCTTTCAGGGTTTCACACACTATCACAGCCTTAACCTGGACTGCGAACATCTAAAAGAAAAATATGGGTAGGGAATATGGCGCACTAGAAAAATAAAACATATCCCTTTTTTCCCTTTTAAACATAACGAACTCATATCACAACAACATGTACATATCGATGACACATTATAACATCCAAGGTTTACGTAATCTCAATGGGCAAATGAAGCATTATTTAAATCCTCGGTAGGTTTTTTCCTTTACTTTTTATATCCCGCCATAGCACAATGAACATTTTCCCTTAACTCAGTCCCGTAACACTTACCGAAAAACTAAAGGATAACTCTTTTTTCCCCCCCAAATTACTTTTAATTTAAGAAAAGCTAAAATTAAACCAGCTGCTGGCTTGGTAGCTCCACCATGCCGGCCCGTCTTATTCCACTTTCCGTTCGCTTCTCTCCTTCTTTCTATATATTTTTCTTTAAGAGCTCTGCTAAACTGCCACACTCCTAATCCAGTTCTTTACCTTCGGCATGTAACACACCCTCCGCGTAGAACAGGGCTTCTCCGTCTCATCCGTCTTCTTGATCACATCTTTCACCATGCTGATTTTCTCCACCTTCTCGCTGCTGTTCTTTTCCACGGCCTCATTTTTTTCTAAATGGGTGTCAGATTCCTTAGCTGTTATTTTAATTGTAACGGTAATTTTAATTTTAATCTTAACTACTTTCATTTCTTTGCTCTCCATTTTTAAGATATTAAGTCTCTTCAAAATGCAGCCACTCGCCAAGATGCTCGAAAGAAGTTTGAGAAAAGAAGTACATGTGATTCAAAAGCAATCAAGCTGTTGCCACGGACGCCCATTCGTACCATAACAAACAATACGGATCCTATGCAGGTCGTCGGCGACTTTCGGCTGCGATCGGCTCCGACTGACCGGTCGTAGGTCCGATTCGGCAGTAAGCAGGTTGCCGACTCTGACGCATCTGGAGCGAGACTCAGGCTTTCAGACTCAAACGCTCACAGCAATCAATCTTATGGCGAATCTCTATTCATCCATTTTAAACCCAAAAAAAAGCCGCGCTGAATAAGAGATTGCGTGTTAGACACAGCACCTCGTTGGTTCTGGGAGGGAGGTGCCGTTCGTATGCTGTGTAGGGCTGCCGGCGGTGAAGCCAGATAGCGGGTTGCAGGGATAGGTTCCGGTGTGGTAGGGAGAGGAGAGTTAGGACGGGGGAGTTAGGAGTGCATGTTCGCTGCTGAGTTTAGAGTGTTGGGTCGAGGTGAATCGCGGCATCCCCATGTGACGTAGCGGCTGGGGAATTCCCTTTCCGCGTAGTGTCTTCGATTGTGGACCTGTGCGAATTAATGTTCTTTCCCCGTGGGAGGGTCTTGAGCCTCGGGGGGAACGCTATGTTTTAATCTTGTCCGTGTATGTTTGTTTGTGTTTTAAAGTAAGCAGCGTAGCCGCTAGGAGTCGGGGCGGGACCATAGACGGGGTACCGGTTCCGTGACGCTTGCCTGTGCCTGAAGTGTGGGGATCACTGAGTATTGCAGTGCTATTGGTGTGCCGTGCCCTGACAGGGATGTGGTGTGTGTGGTAACGTGGATTAACACCCGTTTGGAAAGACTGGTTTGCTACGGGGAGATAGCGCATCCGGACCCTTTTGTGAACCCAGATCCGACCTGATCGGTCGCTGTATGAATTGTATTGAATAAAACTTGTTCTAATTATAGTAGAAATCTTGTTGTGGTCTATTCCTCCCTTACACCCTCCAACGCTATTTTAGGTTCGTTACAGTACCATGCAGTTATGTGCGCTCCTGATCATATGTATAGTAGGCCTATATCGTACAATAAATTATATATGTAAGCCGTATTGTTTGGTGTTTTTTAATCTTTTAATCATAATTTTCTTCGTTCATTCCTGCCGACAGTTGGCAGACATACGCTCCGGGTAACACGATCACAGCCAGACGCGGCACAACAGTGAAACATTTACAAATGTGACAAAAGGTGTTCTGTGTGTCCATTAATTCCTACATAGAGTTTTAATCCCGTTTACATGAAAAGCTGTAGTTATGTTGCCCCTGACAATTCCAAATTTCTATTTGCAGCAAATTGACAAATCGAATAGGCCCAGAACACTGGAAGATACTTGAAGAACGTGGTAAAGTGGATTTTCTGTTGTTACATTTGTATTAGAATTGTAACAAATGTCTTCGTTAGTATTATATTGTATTTTGCGGGATGTTCGTCAACAGATTGGTTCTGTGGACTGTGGTGTGTTCATGTTGATTGTTGTCACGTTACGGATTGGGGAAGCAGCCCAGCTGGCATTTTAACGTGGAGTCAGCGTTGAATCAACGTCAGGTGTCAGTGTTGGATAACCGTTGGATTTTGTTTAGATTTTGCAAATCTAATCAACGTTGAAATAGCAACGTCATTCCAACGTCACGTTTGTCAACATAGGTGAATTTGCCAACATTGAATCAATATTGATTTTAGTTTAGATTTTGCAAATCCAATCAACGTTAAAATTTCAACGTCACTAAAGTCCTGCTTTTCAACAGTTTATTTTGTTAAACTGTTTTCACTAAAGTACTGATGTTTTCAACAGAACAAACACCTTGAAATGGATACATAAACGAGTTAGTGGACATGCAGAGTCAGCTAGGACAAAGCCAATTGGTAAAAGCAAGACCAGGAAGAAGATTAATAAAGACATTTCACTGATTAAAGAAACATGCTTTATTACGTAAAACATTTTACACAAACACTTGTTGAACTAGAACAGCCCAAACACTGGGCCACATTGAACATGGCTAGTTATTTTTCCATTTTTCTGCCACCGCCAGCCATCCTCTCTGGTGCATATTTTAAATATTTGGCCATGTGTTCATTTATTTTTGTTGTTGTAGTATCAAATGAGCTGAACACCACGTCTGGAAAAAAAAAAAACAAAAATTTTGTTTAGTTTATTTTTAAACCTGTTTTACAAATGAGGACGTCCCCAAAGGGAGTTTTTGACAGGTTTATCTCACTTTTGGGTACAAATTTGTCCACAAAATATAGTTAAGTCACACACACGGACACAGCGCTTCGCGGTTAAATTAACTTCTGCCCACATGCACGCGCGCACACACAGAACGTTCGGTTGGTGGTTTTTGACAGGTTTATCTCACTTTTGGGTACAAATTTGTCCACAAAATATAGTTAAGTCACACACACGGACACAGCGCTTCGCGGTTAAATTAACTTCTGCCCACATGCACGCGCGCACACACAGAACGTTCGGTTGGCCGTTAAACGTCTGACCATACACACAATACGTATTAATATGTGGGCCAGAGTCAGGCACACTCAAAATGTATTTAGGAAAGTTCTAGTTACCGCCAGATTCCGTCCAAAACGGTCCACTGTCAGACAATCTTCTAGCCTGAAGATGAAGACGCAGACCCATTTCGCGCATGCGCAATTGTCTGGGACCGTCAGAGCCAATAAAATCCAGTTCTAGTCACTGCCATTGTGTGATGGACAACCGCCGTCCTGCAATCAAGTCCTTGTATTGCTCTCAGTAAAAAAGGGCTTTTTTATGCTTTTATATTGTCAACAACAGTATGTGTCATATGTCATATAAAAAAAAATATTCACATACCTCAACAAGAAGAACATAAAAAAAAGAAATACATATTTATTATAAAAATTACATAGGATTACAATGCAATTTTTACTTTAGGTCAGCACCAATCCTTCTATTTTATTATTTCTTCTTCTTTGTCTTTCGGCTGTTCCCTTTCAGGTGTTGCCACAGTGAATCATTTGCCTCCATCTAACCCTATCCTCTGCATCCTCTTCTCTCACACCAACTAACTTCATGTCCTCTCTCACTGCATCCATAAATCTCCTCTTTGGTCTTTCTCTAGACCTCCTGCCTGGCAGTTCCAACCTCAGCATCCTTCTACCAATATATTCACCATCTCTCCTCTGAACATGTCCAAACCACCTCAATCTGGCCTCTCTGACTTTATCTCCAAAACATCTAACGCAGTGTACGGTGTGACAATATGCACACAAAAAGCAATATATAGGCCTACATAAGAATGGAAGCTTGTTTCTTATATGCAACGACTTGAAAATTTACAAATGCAACAAAATAAAATCTTTTCCAGTTTCATGCTTTGCCTATTTGCACATATTTTTTACTTCTTAGAAGTATTAATCCCAGCTGGCATTTTAACGTGGAGTCAGCATTGAATCAACGTCAGGTGTCAGTGCTGGATAACCTTTGGAATTTGTTTAGATTTTGCAAATGCATGGTTGTAAAAATAATGTTGATTTGACGTACAACTCAAATTTTATTTATATTTCTATGTTGAATCCATAGTTAGTTAACAACACCATTTCAACCATTTGGTATTCAACGTTGTTTTGACGTTGAATGAATGTTTTTTTATAAACTGACATTATTTCAACCACATTTAAACGTTTAAGGTCGGTCGAATGCCAGCTGGGAGGAGCAGGAAGCCGGAGAATCGGGAAACAAGGGATTTATTGGGGGAAACAGCCAGGAACACGAGGCAATACAGGTAATGACTTCAATGACAGGACTGGGGAAACATACGTTGATGCGGAGTTAAATACATAGGACTAATGAAAACAACTCGAAACAGCTGAGGATATCGGGATTCCACATGAGGTTAACGAGGGGGCGTGGCACACTGGAGGCGGGGATGAGCGGGGCATGATAATTGTAAGATAGACCACCATGAATTGCTGGGCTGTCACTCAGTACCGGAAGGGCGAACCACAGTTCTGCATACAAAGATCGGCGTCAGTGGACCTGCAGCAGCATACCTGTAAGTTTACATAAGTGCCAGCTGCCTGTAAACCCTGCTGACTAGTTTGTACAAAAAATGAGTCTATGATAGATTACTGGTGATTTTTATGTCGGGTATCAGAATGACATTATTAGGTATACAATGCATTGTATATGGAAAAAAAGTTAAGTCGAAATCATAGAAAAACCAGACGTGCTGGAGCAAAACTAAATATACTAAAAATGTTTGTTTATGAAGGGTGTTTGAAAAATGTCATTTGATATTATTCACCAAATTTGATGTCGGCTAGTGTAATTTATGTTGAACTTTAATTGTAAATCGTGACAAAACCAGACGTGTGGTGGCAAATTGGAAGCCATATTCTGAAACTACATTAAAATCTGTAGATCATGCACTTGTTGTCGTTAAATCACTTAACAAAAACTTTTAAAATGTCTGCTGGTATATTATATATCTATGTTATATCTTTATTTAAGCCATAATATGTGCTCTTGATGTGTTGTTTTTCAGTGAGCTGGAGGCATTTGACAAAAACATCCTTTTTGAAATGCATGAGGATTTTTCTTTTTGAAAAGTAGTGTATCTGTAAGGTTTGTGACACAACAGAGAAATTAAATATTATGTTTCAATCCTCAGGGTCAAGACTCTGGTCTCCAGCTCACTGTTCTGTTACATTTCCATGGCCATTTTGTCCGATAATATTATTGGATTTTTCTATGCTATATTTTTATGTGTAGTTATTGTGTGCTGTGTAAATTATTATAAATAATAGTTTCTTTTCCTTGTGATGTATGTGCTTAATACTATTAAAAAGGAGTGAAAACAACTGCCGTTTCCTCAATAATGTATTTCATGAACTGATATTTTCCCAACAAAATCCATGTATGCATTCAAGTCTCTGTCACGGTTTGTACATAATATTTGCAACAACCATTATAAAAAATGTGCAGAATATGTACTACAAGACTCTCCAGTTACAGCCACACCCATATCCAAATTCATATATGATATATTTGTATATGTATTTTGATGGTATCAGCATTCCTACAAAACCATGAGTTACATAATATATCTAAATGTAAGTAATTTCAGTGTGAGTCCTGACTTCCTATGCATACTGCTGTACTTGCCCTACACACAATGAGTTTATGTTTGTCACAGAAACATCTTAACCAGTCATTACTGTGTAGTTGTCACATGTTGACCTCAGCAGTTAAAACCCCTTGTTTTTGGTCTGTGAGGGAGAAAAATGTCTCTGCTTTGTTACCTACAGTGAGGCTGACATTTGGTTAACTGAAATATACATGAATTATATTTATGTAAAAGAAGACATTTTTATCCAAATCCACATTAATATGATGGGGGAAAATCATTATGGTCATATAGGTGTAATAAACTTGTAATGAATGCTGCAAGGCTGTACTTCAGCTTACCACATTCAAGTGCGTAACTGATTATACATTACAAGAGGTATGAATAAAAAATGCACATGAAGACCGTAATCTCAAGTGATCAACAGTAAACCTTCCTTAATGATATAACGGTATTTAACACTCAAACATTAATTGGCGGGGGGGTAGTGTTCCTGTATATGCAACATAGCAAACAAGAACTGTAAAAGTTATTTTAAATTATGCACAGTATCAATTAAAACATAGCAGATGGGCGCCCCATCCTGGGTTGTCCCCCGCCTTGCTCCCATAGTGTCTGGGACTGGCTCCGGACCCCCGCCAACCATAATAGAACAAGCGGTTGCAGAAAATGGATGGATGGACTTTAAACATCATGTTACCTTAGGAACAGCAGCATGGCAGGTTATCTACAGAGCTCATGTGGAAATCTCTGCCAGTCTTCATGAAATTGACTGGCAGAGTGCCCCTAGATGCCTTTAAATTAGGACCCTTGGCAAACATTAACTGAATAAACAGTTTATCAGAACTGCATAGGCGGAATTGGACACTTTTGACTGAGATCACAGAGGACCCAAAACATTTGTATTTTTAAAAAACACTCATCAAAACAGAAAACAATGATGTTGATTGATTGCCAAATTCATAAATAACTGGAATTTAAAAAAGCACCTGTGAGATATGACAAAAATTATATACCTCTAGGGTCTTTGCAGCCCCCAGTCAGTTGGATGAGGGTAAACCCTCGTGTTTAATGTATAGGAGCAGGGTATCCGCGGATCCCTAAAAAGTCTTAAATTGGACTTTCCAAAATGAAGGCCTTAAATATCTTTAAAAATGACTAGTAATCCTTAAATCCAGAGTTCAAAGGTCTTAAAATACCACAGACCCAATAGACAAGATTGCTATATGCTATATGCTGTATGCTGTGCAAGAAGCATTTTAAACCTGGTTCAATGGGAGTTAAAGCTGTAGAGTCGCATATGCAGAGCGAGAAGCACAAAGCTGCTGCCAAAACCCGCGAACAGACGCCTGCCATGTCTCAGTTCTTTTCAGTCTCAACAGTTTCACGGACTTCAGCTCCATCTCCAAACCCAGCAGCAACCGCAACATCAGTTACAGTAACAGACCTCAGGACTACGATTGGGTCCACCGCTACCCTTCAGGCAGAGGTACTGTGGTGTCTGCACAGCGTAACAAGACACCAATCCTACAGCACTTATGGCAAGCTGTTTTAACATTTAATTGCTAGACTGGTATTGCAGATATCTCTAATTCAATTCTTCCTAGTCAAAAAGAACATTTCAGATATCCACAATGACATTCTTCCTATCCACAAGTGTCATTTCAGATATCCACAACGTCATTCTTCCTAGGAGAAATGACATCACTTTTGCCATTCATGTCTATTGGGCTTTTAATTTCAGATATCCACAATTATATTTTAGATATCCAGAATGTTCATTCTGGAAATGACAGTTGTGGATAGGAAGAATGTCATTGTGGATTTCTGGAATGCTCTTTTTGACTAGGAAGAATTGAATTACGGATATCTGCAATACATATCCAGTCTAGCGATTAAATGTCAAAACGGCCACTTATACTTTTTAATGATTTAAAGATATCTCAAATAGAATTGTAACTAGGACAAATAAAGTTTTAGATACCTTGAAATACATTTTCTACTAGTAAGAATGCAATTGTGGATATCTGTAATTGCCATTCTGACTAGTAAGAGTATAATTTTGACTAGGAGAAATGATATTGTGTATATCTAAAATGTAATTACGGATAGGAGTGCGACTTGATTAAATGTTAAAATGGCTTGCCATAAGCGCTAATGAGGGAGTCGGAGATATTTTCCGAGCTATGTTTCCTGACTTGGAAATCGCAATAAACTTTATGTGTGGTAAAGACAAAACAGCCTATTTCACAAAATTTGGTTTGGTTCCTCACATCATTAAACTTCTCGTGGCCGATGTCAACAGTGGCAGTTTTACTTTGATGTTTGACAAAACCCTCAGCCAAACGACTAAAACCAAGCAACTGGACCTACATGTTCGTTACTGGAAAGAGGATCGAGTCCAGTCCAGATACCTGGGATCCCAATTCATGGGTCATGGAACAGCTAGAACAGCTAAGGATTTACTACATCACTTTAAAGTAAGTTACAAGCCAACACTTATAAAATACCTGTAGTCTAACTATAGCTGTTTTATTTTGAAATGGAACACTGGAATTTTTCTTTTTTAAGTTCTTAAGTAACACTTGTTACGAAAAATGATGCATTATTATTATTACAGTTGTGTTGGAATCTATAATAGAGAACACATTTTATTTTAAATCTGTAAATCTAAAAAATTTTGAAAATTTCACAATAATAAAATATGACTTTCCCATGCAGCAGTTCTAAGTTTTACTTGTTGTGATAGATATCACCTACTCTACACTCACCTAAAGGATTATTAGGAACACCATACTAATACGGTGTTTGTCCCCCTTTCACCTTCAGAACTGCCTTAATTCTACGTGGCATTGATTCAACAAGGTGCTGAAAGCATTCTTTAGAAATGTTGGCCCATATTGATAGGATAGCATCTTGCAGCTGATGGAGATTTGTGGGATGCACATCCAGGGCACGAAGCTCCCGTTCCACCACATCCCAAAGATGCTCTATTGGGTTGAGATCTGGTGACTGTGGGGGCCATTTTAGTACAGTGAGCTCATTCCACAGCTTTGGAGCTATAAACACCTGATTTCCACTATGCTTTAGCCTGGATTTCCGAAACACAAGGAAATATCAAGCAGATCTTAATATCTTGAACTCTATCCTATAGCGCATTGGAAGCCAGTGCAGAGAGGCAGGTATAGGAGAAATACGATCACACTTACATGATCCTGTTAGTGGTCGAGCTGCTGCATTTTGGACCAGCAGTAGGCGTGCAATGGAAGCCTGGCTGACAGCTATGTACAGAGAGAAATGGGTGCGTGCTAAAATAGAACCTTGAGGAACTCCACACAAGAGAGGTGCTGGCGAGGAGATTCCTTTCCATAGGGAACAGGATGGCCAGCAACACCTGCTGGCCAATTGGGGACTAAACATAAGGGACAGGGATGGATGAGGACCGACTATGACATGTTCTCAATCTGCCACTGGAGGCAGTGGGAAGAATTTCATAAAGCCTCATAGGTCAGTTTGGTATTGAATTGTAATATTGTGTTTTTGCTTGAAAGAATAACTCATTATTGGACAATATGCAAAGAGGATGAAAAGTCTGCCATTTTCTCCCTCCGTTAATACAATCCTGTTTCACAAGAAGGACCTGGTCAGCTAGTGGGCCATACTTATCTACTTGTTTTTAAGAGTTTTAGGTCTTCAGAACCACTGCTGATGAAATTTGCACTTGTCCGCCCGTATTTTGGCATAATGTAGCTATTTCAAAATGATGCTTTTCAGAGGACTGCTTTTGTAGTCGAGACAATAACGACATATCACATTGATCTAAAGTCATCTCACTTTATATAAGGTATATACATAAAAAATTGAAAAAGAATAAGAAAAAAAAAATCTGTAAATCACTTTCACAAGCTCCTTCTAATCACAGACTTGAGCTGTATACTCAGCCTGAATCGTAAGGTGTTTCTTCTGTTAGAAAAGTAATGAAAAAGCAAATTAACAGTAATCAAAATATGTTACAAAATACATCAATACGTATCAAGATATGTCACAGAGAGGGGAGGCTGACCATGATCACAGAAAGCATCTGAACAACAGAGGGTCATGTACACAAGTCATATCCAGGTGTCTGTTTGCTTTTCAAAGACTCAGATACAACCTTATGCCTCTTCTTTTTTTCTAAAATGTCAAAGTCTCCTCACCTCGAAATACACGCTTCTGTGTGATTATAATCTAAAGTGCACATCACCGACTTATTTTTGGTGAACATCGATGGGAGTGATGATCAGTGGTGATGCATTTTTGCCGTCATCATTGAGGCCCGGTCACAGGAGAGGATGTAGCTCTTCGGTGAAATTATATCCAGAGAAAGAGAAGACGTGAGTCCTGCTGTCCACGCTGTAAAGGGAGACCTGACCCCTCCCATAATCCACATACACCCCACCTTCTGGGGCGTCTCCCTCAAGGAAAGAAGGACAGGGGACTCACTGTTAGCCTTGTACATCCCATCTTTCAGAATTATGGTCCAGAATCCAGTGTCAGGTCGAATAAGTAAAGTTCCCTTTCTTGAGACTGTCCCCTTTGCCACCCCTAGAGTCCAGTCGGTCTTATGTTTTACTTCAACCTCCCAGTAATGCCTGCTGGAAGAGAAGCTCTCCTTTCCAAGGACATTGACGACATGGTCAAACCTCAATGAGTTCTCAGGAAATGCCTGTCGATTCTCCCCAAGTCTCACTGATTTCTGGTCCCCAGAGATGATGAGTTTAGGATGAGCTGTACTGGGATCAAGATTCACATCAACTGTGGAGGTAAGAAGATCATAATTTGGCTTCTTGCTAAAAAAAACCTTTTATACATACTGTATTTATTTCATATATGGAAAATATAACTCAGCATTAAACTGATACCTATTTTCTGAACACAAAATATCCAGGACCACAGAAATACATCAAAACAAACTCTACCTGCTGTTTGGCGAATCCAGCTCCACACTAAAAATGATAGCATGGCTGATTATGTTCAAGATATAGTGCAAAATCTAAATAACCAATGGATAATACTTACTTAAAATATATGAAGTTACCTGGTTTAATGATGATGCCTGTCCTCACTACAAGAAAACAAAGTATTTTTATTTCTAAACTCTAAATGTTCAATTCTAAATGAATTTCATATAAAGCACAAAACTGAGTGGTATTTCCCAAGCAAACAATACATAAATAAAAACCACTCACTTGATATTTCTGACATCTTATCTGAAAAGAAAGCAAAGAGTTAATGTACAGATTTCACAGAAATAGAAACTTTTAGCTCATCATTACCATCATAATAATACAGACAACCCTGCTTACAATGTAACACCACACTGATTCACCCATATGACTGGATAGGTATGTTACACTATAAACCATGGGCGTAAATTACGGGGGGGATGGGGGGGTTGTAGCCCCCCCAATAAATCAAAACCAGCTACTGTAATACAACCCTCCCAATAATCATGTTTCCCCCATAATGAGTGGAGACCTCAACCCCCCAAATGTTCCAGCCAAAGTTACGCTCTTGCTATAAACCTATGTGAAACTTTCACTTTGGGGTACAATTCTACACCCAATACCACAATACCTACTTCTAGCTACTCTTGGCTTTAATCAATCAGTTCTTACTCATAATCTCTTGGATTTTGCACCCAATTCTGTTTTTACCACTTTTTTCACAATACCTAATTATCATTGATGGCCAAAATGATACTTCATGAAACATTTGCTGTATTTTCTGACCCCACTAGATGGAGCTCTCTGTTCAAAGCATGTCCCAAAGCAAACCAAGACCACTGTCTAGTGGGCTCAGAAATATCACAAGCTGGTTTACGAGCCGTCATTTTCAGCATCACTACTAATTAAGTTCATTCTGTCTGTGTTCCGTGTGCTAATACTTCAAAACAACATCAGTGACAGTCTGTCACAAAAATGCAAACATTAAATTTACTTATTGATGCTTTTTTCCAAAGCAATGAACTCATAACAAATCAAGGTCAGACAGCTCCTGAAACAGCTGGGGATTAAGGGCCTTGCTCAAGGGCCCAACCTGCTATGTCACATATGGGTTAAATGCAGAAGACATGTTTTGTTGTTGTGCTCTGGTGTGTCAACAATGATCACTAATTTCTTCTTACCAGATATCTTTGTGTTCAGCCCCAGTTTCACCTCATCTTCACTTTTCTGTTGAGCTGAAAAATGGTACAGTTAAGTGGGGAAAATGAATGATGTGATCTGGATGAAGAATGAAGGAGGAAAGCACTTTGCTTATAGTCCCAGTCCTAGTTATACTCTTATGGCCAAGGTCACAGTTCCACAATCACAGTTCCTGTCCCAGCCATAATCCCAGTCACAGATGCAGTTGCAGCCCCACAGTAATGGTCCCTGTCACATTTCCACTCCAATGGTCACAGTTCCAGAACTGATAATGGTTCTAGATTTACAGTCACGGGAGTATCAGAGACTACTTACTCCACTCCCAAAAGCATTTTTCAATGCTGAGGCACAAAAAAAGGAGCAAAAACTGAACACTGATGTTCAACATGCAGTGGAGGGATTTACTCTTCCCCAGCAATAACAAACACCTGCCTTTGAAATTTTATCTTATGTAACAGAATTATGGCAAAAATACAGCGTAAATGCAGATTTTCATCAGCTCTGTGAGGTTCTACTCGAACAAGAACTTACAAAGATAAAAAATTAGTCCAGTGATACAAGCAATCAGGCAGATGGTCCACAAAGAGAAGAAAACAAGTGATGTTTTCTTGTACAAAGATTCTTTCTCAGCAGTCCTCTTGGAACCTAAGAAGAATGAGATGCCTGATTAGAAGAAGGAAATGTATGCATTGGCACTATTAGTATTAAGTAATTAATTTAACTTTAGGGCATGTACAAGGGATTCCAATTTTAAAGTCAATTAATATGAAATGTTAAATATGTATAGAGAATCTTCAAGGCTGAACATCCAAACTTCCTGCTTCATAATGAGGACTGAACAAACATCAGCGAGCTGCTACATAGGGTAAGACTCAGGTCTAATAATGTTACTGCCTTAATTAGGTATTAATTAGGTACTCTGTACCATGTGACCAGTTCACAGGGCTGTGCATGGCAACGTAGGTTCCAGGTGACACGGAATCCGGAGACTCATAAAGGTTTTCCGGCTGCATTTCTTCAGTCCATTTGAGCCGTGCAGTTGTTGGAATATGGAAAGACAGAATCACATGCATGGTAAACTGAGTCTGACCACATCTCCATCATAGATACCTGTGTAGGAATTATTAGCTCAAATAAAATTTTATATTCTCCACCAATATGTTTGAATTAATTAAAGTTTAATTAATTATTATTTAATGCTGATTATTAACCAATTGTTATGCCAAATGGTCGGCTCCTCCAAACTCAATTGTGGTATCCCTGTGAGTCTGTTAATGTGAGACTTAAATGGGATTCACTAATTACCAGTATCGCTTAGTAACCTGGGTTAGAAGGCTCGTCCAGCGAGCTGCATCACCAGGTAATGTACACGATTGGTAGCGAAGCTCCCCTCACGGCCAATGAGAGAGAGTCTCGCGAATGTTTCAGGCGAGTTTGAGGTTCAGAGCGTGTAGTAAGATCGCACAATGGCAGGAACTTATTATGAGACACACAATGACGGAGGCTAAAGTTGTGTAAAAGACATGCATTTATTCCTAGCTAACACTACAACTGACATAAGACAGACATTACACCTAACACAAACAACAAACACGAAATAACGGAATAAAACAAACAATGTAATTATGAAAATGCAATGACCGGATTTAAATGAGTAACCTGAAATGGGAAATACTGTTCTACAAAGCAAGCACAGTTTGTGGAAACACGACCCTAAAGTCTTATAGCAGGTTAACAGAACAGCTTAAGTTGTTAGAATGAAAGGAAGTTGGTTTACTTGGTTGAAGAGTGAGGGGGGGGGGGTCTTGGCAGTTGATGGCAGAGCTGCTGAGCTGATGGCACTCAGGAAGGCGCGGCGTTTGGAGCAGTGGAGTGGAGTCCCTTTAGATTCTCTCTCCTGGTGAAGCTTTGTCTTGGGTGCTGTTCTCTGTTCAGCTGGGCCTTCACCGGAGGGCTTCTTGTGGGCTTCTCTCCTCCCGGGCTGATGTTCTCCTTCGGGCTGGCGGTTATTCTCTGCGCCGGCTGGCGGTTGTTCTGTGCTGGTTGGCGGTTGTTCTGCTCTGGTTGGCGGTTGTTCTGCTCGCCTTTGTTCTGAGGTGCCAGGATTTTTATGCTGTAAAGTCCATGAATAGGGATGACCAGGAATTCGACTCCTGGCCCAATGGCTGGCCATCCATTTGGCGGGCTTTCGGAAGGGGGTCTGTATCAGTCCTTTTGGGATTTATGGCCCGCCAGATTCTACCTTTACTGATGATTTTCATTAAGCTGTTATAACTTTTGATACATCCACTTTTATGGTAATCACTGACCAGATTTGGAATCAGGGGTGATTAACAATCAGTTTGATACCAAACATGCCATACCAGCTTCACAGGTACATACCTCATACCATCTGCATTAATTGATTAAACAATTAATTATTGTATCTATGTGACTGATTCATATCAGTATAGGATACAGGGGTTTTGGGTTGCACCTCAACAGATGTTACACTTTGTGCGGATATTACATCGAATATTCCTATTACAAACAGCACATCTTATCCATAGCTAGGCGTGGCCGTTAGTTTGTGGTAATATCAATATAAGTTGCACATCTGGAAACAACATATTTTGTTTGGTGTGGCTTGTGCCAATTCATCTTCTCCAGAATGAATAAGATACACCTTAATTCAGTTCTTTTAACATAGCATGGTAGAAACAAAGAAACTTGGTGACTGTCCACCAAGATCAGATAAGGACCACAAAGGAATGTTGGAAGAGAAGGGGGGGTTTCTAACACAGAAGACTCTCTAAAAGTTAGCACACATACAAACATAACGTATCTGTATATTGAGACTAGTAGTCGTGAGTAAATCAATATACAGGGTATACAAAAGCCAAACTTAAATGAAATTTCCTTTAGGGTGTTCGTCTGTTGGGTGAGTGAGATGTAAGTCAGAGTGTATGTGGAGGGGGTTGGGTGCCACTCTGCTTGTCTGTAGGTCCCTAAATCTTTGGGCAATAAAAGTTGGAGTGCTAGCCTCCCTGGTTATCTGTGTGTGTGTGTTTGTGTGTGTAACCCCCCTTTGGTGCCTCTCGTACCAGGCTCGGCCTTGTCTCAGGCCACCTGGAATTTAGGCCCTGTGATATGTGCATGTGTGATCCTACACCTGAACAGCAAAACTGAGGCAAGCCTCTTCATCCATTTCCTTCATACTGTCCTAGACAAGTCCCCTTAAAAATGCTAAATAAGTGAGTGAATTAAAAGCAGAGCAGACTCAGCCCCACCCTAAGGTAACCTTTATCATAATCTGCTGTTTGGACTGGAGGCAGTGGGAGGTGGTGATGCAGGTCTGAACCTACACTCAGTGAATCTCAGAGAGAAAAAATAAGACAAGAGAAGATAAAGTATAACGGATATTTAGTAACACTTTACTTGACAGGACACACATAATATAGTATTATGCTATTACTTATGCATTAATTAACACATACTAAGTCTTAGTTACATACTAAACTCATGTTAACTCATCATTAATGAATCGTGACACCTGTTTTATCTCAAGCAGCTATTGTATTTGTTACTTAAAGTGACCAAACTTAATGAAGTATTACAGTTTTTTTCAGTCATTATAATACATGTCTCAATACCATGTCCACTTTTTCACAACACTTAACACATGCACCATACCATTGGACCATGTGAGCTAAACTATGCAGAGGACAACATCTGATGTGATGTTGACGAAAATCTATAGCCAAATGCTGAGGACAGAATAGATTAGATCAGTCCAGCAGTTCTACGTTCTGAGCCATTGATAGACAGGACTTGTATTTTTTGTTGGTGTAATTGACCGTATTTTTATTTTTTTTTTGGGTGGGGGGGTGGGTAATACAGTAGATATTGCACTCTGTGGACAAAAAAAAAGTCCACTGAATTACACTGTTGCATTTGTGATTCATTTATTTATCATGTATTTATACATTACAGTAAAACATGGCTCCTTGGTTTCTCTTACAGTAAAACACTCAGTACAAACAATAAAGGCCTTAAGAGACAACCTCTTCGAGTTGAGCAGGAAAGATAAAAAAAAATCAGATTGAATATTATTTGTCTTATTATTTGTCAATAGAGTAATAGAGTATAGTTTAATCCAGGGTATAAAGTTTTTACCAAATCTACATTTTTGTAAAGAATAGATCATGCAATCCCACTCCACCGTATTAAATGCTTTCTCAGCATCAAGGGACAGCAGAACCTCTGGGGTATCTACTGTGGACAAGTTATATTAAAAACTTGCTAAAGATTGGAAAAGGAGTGTCTATTATGGATAAAACCAGTCTAGTCATGAGAAACAATAGTTGGAAGAACTGACTCCAGATGAAGGGCTAGTGCAGGATCTTAGTCCATATTCAATAAGCCTTTAGGGTGAAAGGAGGTGTAAGAATGAGGATCTTTCCCCTTTTTTAGCATAAGAGAAATATTAGCTTGGGCAAGAGTTTCAGGTTATTGAACATGTCCAATAGGAGAGAGGACAACAGGGGCCAATACTTTTTATAGAACTCTGAAGGAAAGCCATCGGGTCCGGGACACTAACCGAAGCTGCCGCCATGGTGGTCAGTTCAGTTACAGTGATAGTGATAGTGACATCTAAATCATTCACAGCCACGCATTCCTGTGAAGGAATGGCTAAACCCCTAAAGAAACTACTGAAGTCTAGACCGCAAGTGAGAGGGGTAAAGAGAGATGTAAAAATGCTTGAACGCATTATTAATTTCTAGAGGATCTGCTTGTAATAATGAGACCTTGTTTGCATCAGTAGTTCAGCAGTGTATTGAGACACTAGAAATTCATACTCGGCTTGTATGTGTCACGCCCCGCTCCGTCCGCTCCCGATGTGTGCCACGCCCACCTCGTTACCTCGTGTGATTCCCTGATTGTTCTTACCTGTGATTCGTTACCCTTAGCCTGTGTCTTGTATTTAGTCCGTGTCTAAGTCAGTGTACCCCAGATCTGTCATTGTATGGTCCGTCGTTGTCCGTCTATTGTGGATTAAAACCAGTTTACCTGGCTCCGATCGCCTGCTTCCCTGCTCACCTCCTTGGCCTGAACGTGACAGAATGACAGATCTCCGCAACAACACAACGCGGGAGACCGAGCACCACCGGCTCGGTCTCCTGCAAGACTTTGTGTACTGGCGATCCCAGCCCGAGGTCCAGGAGGACCCCGCGGCCCTGCAGCTAGCCCAGCAGGGCGTGGACCTCCTGGCAAAGGAACGAGGAGCAGCCGAGAGAGGCGGAGCAGAGAGCTGACGGAAGCAGCTCCAACGCTCTACCTAGGAGCCTGCTCTCTGCTCCCCGCCTGGAACGACACCACCACTACCCGCCTGGCCAGCTCCCAGCCAGAGAAGCCACCTCCGATGGAGGCTTATAACTACCGGCCGGCGCGCCTGGGACAAGGTGGAATACGCGCCGTTAGGGACGCTATCCCTCGGGTCCCTAGATCCCTTAAAGGGACGGCGCATACGCGCTCAGCACCCCTCCTGCCTGCTCCGGACCTGTCCGATCCGGACCTGCCGGCCATGCCAGCTGCTGCTGCCGCCGCCGATCTGCGCGCGGCTGCGCTGCCTACTGAAGCTGCCGCCGAGCTGCCCGCGGCGCCGCCTGCTGCTGATGCCGCCGAGCTGCCCGCGGCGCCGCCTGCTGCTGATGCCGCCGCTCTGCCCGCGGCGCCGCCTGACCCGCCTGTCCCGCCTGACCCGCCTGTCCCGCCTGCAGTCCCTGCAGCTGCCACCGCTCTGCCTACGGCAATGCCCGAGGTGGCCGAGGCGGCCTTAGCCTGTGTCTTGTATTTAGTCCGTGTCTAAGTCAGTGTACCCCAGATCTGTCATTGTATGGTCCGTCGTTGTCCGTCTATTGTGGATTAAAACCAGTTTACCTGACGTCCTGGCTCCGATCGCCTGCTTCCCTGCTCACCTCCTTGGCCTGAACGTGACAGTATGGTTAGGTGCTCCTTGTTAACATCGGAAGATGGGGAGAAACATATCGATTGTCAAGATCTGCTTCACGCTGTGTTAAATATGCCATCTTCTCCTTCCACAGCTCTCTATCATTGCTTACATATAAGATAATCTGCCCTCTAATATCGTCCTGCAAGGTTTCCAGCATTATGGAAACAGATACGTCTGGAGATTTATTTAAAGAAAGAAAGTTGTCAATTTGTTGTGAAATTAAATCAAAGTCTGTCAGAAAGCAACTAAGTGTTTAACCATGAAGGACGCCATATTCTGACTTAATTTTCAAGGAGACTGGAGCAAATAAAATACTTAGTTTCATCAGCGTTAACACAGTTCTTGGTAGCATTCATCTGGGTTTTCGCATGTTGTGGAGCGCTGTTTCCTATTTGATGCTAGTTGTAATTTGGTGCGATATATTGTTTATTGTGCATATGGTGTATTGGGTCATTCCATGTCAAATCATCACACTTTCGGACCTCATCGTCACGGATTTTAATGAAACTTGACATGCTGATTTGGTCACGAGTAACTCATGAAACTGAAATTGGGTGGGTCTTGGATCAATATTGAGGGAGATTTAAGCGAACAAAGTTTTAACTTTTTTTTTGGAGGGGGAGGGGGGGGGGGGGACTATGACTTTGACTGGCTATATTTACCTTAATGTAAGCTGCACAGAAATGGTTCTCATTGTTTTGAAGCTATTGTCCAGCTCTATAGTTTGAACAAATCATATGCCTTCCCAGTATGAATAAAATTCAATAAGAATATTTCAAAATTGATCATTTTTTAAATAAAGCTAGCTCATAATATAATGAACATCTCCAGAAAAATTGGTCTTTGGTTTTTAAGTTGTTGCTGAGATATCCTGACATAAAGGTAGCGTCACACGGTTTCATATCACTAATGGGCCTTTTTAATGGCAGCCAAACTGTCAGTAGCCCTGAAAAGAGCTACTTGGGAAAATGTGGAGGTATCAGAAAGGGGTCAATTTGAGGGGAATGCCTCCGATGGTGAGATGGAGGGGGCAGAGGCTGGTATGGATGTAATGAATATGGTAAATAGGGTGAGGAGAATGGATGTGAGGTGGGAGTGAATGTAGAGGAGGTTAAGGGAGAAGGAGAGAAAAGCAGAGGGAATGCTTTGGGATATACTTTGTCACAAGGAGGCAGATCATGGCGGCTGGAAACCATTCAGGAAGAAGGATGTGAGGAAGAAGAAGAAACTGATGTGGCATTTCAGGAGGCACAAGACACTGAGGATGCCCAGTTGGACAGATGGTGTCCATGTGGCTGGTGTAAGGTGGGGTAGGAGGCTTCTGAACCATGTGTTGGGCTTTAGTGCACTTGTGTATTGTGCTGGTTTGTTACAAATGAAATAATTAAGCTTATAAACTGCACATAATATATTTTAAAGGTACATGTTTATATCACTATCTACATGTAAAGGGAGCAGACACAGGAAAAATGTATTGAAGACCCTTGAAATGATATTTATTCCTGATGTGAAATTGCTGTTTTTGTTTTAGATTCCAAAGTTAACCTTTTATTTAATTTATCCGTTTTTCCCCAAATAAAACGATGCATTTAGTTGTTATCTATATTATTTTGCTTTGGAGACGGAAGTTCCAAAATCACCAGGTAAGGTAATTGATTTTACGTGTTTTAACTCCTAGACAGATGTAAATGATAAGCCTTAAGATATATTTTAAAATAATTTATTGTTTTTTTTTTTTTTTTTTAATTAAAAACAGGATCCCTCATGGAGCAAGACTTCAAGGGCATTTGTACAATTCACCTGTAACTGGATCTGCAGTCTTTTTCTCCCCACACCCTCTGCTTGTTCCCTTCTTCTCTTTCTGTCTTCACTCCAGGAGAGCTCCTCAGACATCTCCAGCCTGTAAATCCGGGGAAATGCCACCCGCCACTCACCCTTGGAGGCGTAGCCCATTCTCAGGATCTCATACGTCACCATTCATCACAGAGTCACAGCACCTGCAAACATCTGGATAAAAGAGCCTGTCTTTTGAAACTTACACATTAAATTTTCCTCTCATTACCATTTTATTCTTTTAAGTTTCATTATGTCTAATTACATTTAGTATGGATTAAGGCACAGCCAGTCTGGAGGATATTTCCCCGGAGGACATGGAGTGGGACCCTCCAGTTCTTGCCCTGAGTCCCATTCTGTGGTGTCAGCCCAGTGACCAGAGTTTCCCCAGCCGAGGAGGCTATCGAAAGAACGGGGGTATGCTACCCAGACATACCGCCTGATCGCGGCTTGGTCCAAGGGGGTCTTTCGGGGTACCCCATCCATTGGTTCCCGAAAGGAACCACCTGCGGTCTCCTCATGGCACTGGTACTGCCCTGTGCTTTTGTTCTGCAGGGTCCACGGTGTGGTCCGCTTCCTGTCCTGCCTGCCGCTTGGCGTCAGTGTTAATTTTGTTGACGAAATATTTTCGTCATAGTTTTAGTTAACGACCTTTTTTCTCTGACGAAAACGAGACGATAACTAAATAAAAAAATATGCTCAAAGACTAGAACTATGACGAAATTATTGACATTATTGTCAACGAATAAAAACGAGACTTAAATATTTGCCAAAGACGAGATCCAATCACAACTACTCTAGTTTGTTGAAGCGAGACGACTTGAATAGACATCCAATCAGAACAAACTCCCGAGAGCGGTAATACACTCAGATGCACATAATTGTAGGCGATCATCGTATACACCTGGTTTGAAACAGGCTGTTTTTCATGAAATCAACACGACAATATGTCAGAAAGCCAAGCGAAGAGAAGACATATGGACACATTTCAAGTTTAATATTACAGAAAACAAGACGCTTTGCAAGCTATGTGGAGTCACCATCACTGGTAAAAACACAACGAACTTGAAGCGACACTTGCAAGCGAGTCATCCTGAAATCCACGCGAAGGTAAGCTTGCTAAAGTCACGTTAGGGGTGAGGGTAAAATGCGGACCGTTTACAAACAGCGGATTCCGTGTTTATAAACAGACGTGTCGCAAAAGACGCACGCCGCGTAGACAGATCACGTGGCATAGAAAGAAACCCATACGACGTTACCTAATCACGGGGTGCGTTCGAGATGTGTCTGCAGCTGACGTGACGTGGAGCGTGATATGCCGTCGGCTGCAGGGGTGGAGTATACGCTGGATGTAAACATAGGGGTGTTCGAGGAGCTCAGCAAGGCGCAGCAGCTGCGCGTTCAGCCAGTGCAATTTTGTCATCCATATTACAGAGTACAATACGATTGTCCGAAATCCTTATTGTTGTTAATGTTTAACAATTATTTTATTGTTGGTTTTTTTGAAAAAAATTTCTTTGAAAATGTTCTATATATCATTTGTTGAGCGTTCTCTAGTCGCGTATAATTTGCATTTGGACGTCCAGCTACTGTACCATGAACGTCACAGTTTGTGGGTGCCTGTTCTGGATGAGTAAAATAAATTGTAATAAATCAATAAATAAAAATGTTTCTTTCACCAAAAAAGTGTATTCTTAAGTATTTTTGTAGATCTCATATCGAAACACTATCAAACTATATATTCGTGTTGTCTGGTTTCATTTTCTCGTATAAGTAAGGCTACTGTACACCTTGCAAACACTCATGTGAAATATCTACACAATTACAGAAACGTCACATTGGTTGACACTGTACAAGTCATTATATCAGAATATGTCATAAGAGCAAAGTCCAAATCAAAAATATATAATGTTAGGAAGGCTAACTTCAATAGTATGAGATTAAAACTAGAAACCGTGAACTGGATGGAGTTAAATAACAAAACTGTTGAAGAGGCATGGGAATTTTTTAAAAGCACATTATTGCAAGTACAAGAGGACTTCATACCTGTTTCTAGCAAGAATAAATCTAGGAAATTGCAACCTAGGTGGTTTAATAGGGACATAAAGTATAAAGTAAGGAGGAAAAGGGCTTTGTTCCAGAGATGGAAAATAACTGATGATGACATAATAAAGCAAGAGTATCTAAATCTACAGGCTGAATTAAAAAATGACATTAGACGAGCTAAAAGGAATGTCGAAAGGAAGATCGCATTGGAGGCTAAGGATGACGTTAAAAGTTTCTTCCAGTATTTTAACTCTAAAAGAGCTCTAAAAGCTGAAATTACTAATCTGCAGGATAGTAAGGGTCTTATAATTGAAAACGACATTGACATAGTAAATGAGTTCAATGATAGTTTTGCATGGGTATTCACTGTCGAGGACACTAGTAACTTACCAGTTCTTATTACTAATTCAACATCGTCTATAACTAATATATATATAACTGAAGCTGATGTTTTGCAAAGCCTAGCTAAGCTCAAAATAAATAAATCACAGGGCCCTGATGGCATCTTACCTATAGTGTTAAAAGAGATGAGGGATATTATTTGCCGACCCTTAACATTACTGTTTCAAAAATCCTTATCTGAAGGTGTGGTACCTTCTGATTGGAAGCATGCCAACATAACGCCCATTTTCAAAAAAGGGGATAGAAGTAATTTGTCAAACTATAGGCCAATCAGTCTAACTTGTATAACTGGTAAAGTTATGGAGGCTATAATCAAAGAGAAAATGGTAGATTACCTGGACTCAAATAACATTTTGAGGGATAGCTAGCATGGATTTAGGAGAGGTAGATCCTGTTTAACAAATCTGTTGGAGTTTTTTGAGGAAGCTACTCAGGAAGTTGATGATAAGAAGGCCTATGATGTCATCTATTTAGATTTCCAAAAGGCTTTTGATGTTGTTCCCCACAAGAGGCTCTCACTTAAACTCAAAGCGACAGGTATTTTAGGAACTGTAGCGACTTGGATTGATAACTGGTTAACGGATAGGAAGCAGCGAGTAGTTATAAGAGGCTCGATGTCACAGTGGGCCTGCGTTCATAGTGGGGTACCGCAGGGTTCAATTTTAGGACCACTTTTGTTCCTAATTTACATAAATGATATAGACACCAATATATACAGTAAACTGGTGAAATTTGCAGATGACACCAAGGTGGGTGGTGTAGCAGATACTGAACTAGCGGCTCAGCAGCTACAGCGGGATCTTAATTTAATTAGTGACTGGGCTGACACCTGGCAGATGAAATTTAACATAGACAAATGTAAGGTACTCCATGTAGGGAGCAGAAATATAAAGTACAGGTATTTTATGGGACCTACTGAAATAAAGGTAGCTGATTATGAGAAAGACCTTGGTGTGTATGTTGATGCTTCCATGTCTCATTCTCGCCAGTGTGGGGAAGCAATAAAAAAGGCCAATAGGATGTTGGGGTACATCTCCAGGTGTGTGGAGTTTAAGTCAAGGGAGGTAATGCTAAGATTATACAATTCCTTGGTGAGACCTCACCTAGAATATTGTGTACAGGTTTGGTCACCATATCTTAAAAAGGACATAGCGGCCTTAGAAAAGGTGCAGCGTAGGGCCACAAGAATGATTCCTGGTCTTAGAGGAATGTCATACGAGGAAAGGTTATTTGAGCTAAATCTGTTCAGCCTCAAGCAAAGGAGACTGAGGGGGGACATGATCCAGGTCTATAAGATTCTAACAGGTTTGGATGCTGTTCAACCGAATAGTTACTTCAGCATTAGTTCAAATACAAGAACTCGTGGCCATAGGTGGAAATTAGCGGGAGAACATTTCAAACTGGATTTAAGGAAGCACTTCTTTACACAGCGTGTAGTCAGAGTATGGAATAGTCTTCCTGATAACGTAGTGCAAGCTGAATCCTTGGGTTCCTTTAAATCAGAGCTAGATAAGATTTTAACAACTCTGAGCTATTAGTTAAGTTCTCCCCAAGCGAGCTCGATGGGCCGAATGGCCTCCTCTCGTTTGTATAGTTCTTATGTTCTTATGTTCTTATGTTCTTAATTAATACAAGGAAGAAAAATAAAATTGCAAAGCAGATCTGTTACATTTAAACATGGAAGTAGCATGTAGAAATAAGTCCCTCAGGCTTGGCATATAGTAGTGGAAAAGGCTAAATTTGTATTTCACGAAAACATTTAAAAGAGTTTGGGGCAACATTTGTAATTATCCATTTTGTCCTATACACTGTAACAATAGGGAAGCTGCCCTGCATAATCTATAAGTCCACAGAAGTGGCATGTAGAAATGAGGCCCCAGAACATGTGATATATTGCCAGGAAGGTCGGAATTTGTACTTTACAAAAGTTTTAGATTGAAGATTCAAAAGGTTTATTCGTCATGTACACAGTTGTACACACACAACATGTAGTGGAATGTAACCCTGGTCACTCTGAGCATCTGTGCATGATAAGAGAGTAACAAAATATAGAAAAAATAAGAAAAATAATAAGATAAAAAATATATGAAATGTTCAGCTGTACATAATCTATACATAAGTGATAGGTAAGAGGTATATAAGTGCAATGTGCAAGAGGCCTGAGGTATGTGCCAATGATTTGGACAGTGTGAAGCAGCACCTAGTGGCATTGAGTATTGTCCTGATTTAGGAGCATTATGACCTGGGGGAAAAAGCTCCTCTTTAACCTTTCCGTTCTAGGATGCATTTCCCAAGACCATAGTGGAGCAACACTGTTGCAAAATTGCGTAGTTCGAACTACAGTTCTTGAGCTGTAGTTAGAAGCTTAGTCCCGGGTAAATACATCAGCGATGGTGGAAAATGCAGTCTAATAAGGGTATAGTCACCGTGTAAGTAAGAAATTTAATAATCTTTCATAACTAATAAGGAATAATTTAGCTCTACAATCACATATAATGTGAAGTTGTCTGAAAATGTAGTTTGAAACGTAATTGTTGTGTGGGTCTCTGGTCATAAGTATGGTAAATGTCGGTAGTGAGCAATAGGGACACCTTGCTGGGTGATGCGGGAAGAATCCTCTGTGTGACCGATCTGTACATTGACGTCGGAATTCAACTCACCAGTGGCACTTGCACTCTCATCTAGCACATATTGTATGTTCTAGTCACTCTTTGGCTTATTCTCATGTTTAGAAACGTGTGAACAGTTTTGAGTCATTGTGTTTAAGTGATGACTACTGTATGGTGGCTGTGCTGAACTTCTGCAGCCTGTGTTTTCTATTTTGCATCAAAGTTCACCACAGTGCAAAATGTGTTTTGATGAATGGGAATGTGTTTAGAGTTTTGCTCAAATCTGCAAATTGTGTTTAAAGTTTCACCAAAAGAGTGATTGATTCAATAAATGAGTTTTGGCAATTGGAAGTTTTGTTCCAAGAATGAGGTTTAGTCTTTTAGCAATTCAGAAAAACTGTAACAGAAATATAAGGCAAGGTAAACTTTAACTTACCAAAGCTCTTTGGGGCGGTCAAACCAGATGTGTCCAGTTTATACAGATACTGCACAGTTAGGGGTAAAAGGCTGTTATGGGCAGGGTTAATCAATTGTACAGTTGTGCTTAAAATGGGGTATAAAATCCTTCAAATACTACAAAGGTTATGTAAGAGAACTTTTGTTTTTTGTTTTGTAAACAAGTACACCTACTCTTACAGTTTTAGACGTAACAGTTTTTAACGAATTTTGTATTATATTATATTATATTATACTATATTATATAATATTAACATGACTATAGCGAATGTCTGTCAGCCCCTTTTGACAGAAGGGCCTTTTAGTTATGTTTTCACAGAATCTGAGCCGGAAAAGTCAGGGGTAGAACTAATTTGCGATAATGCAAAAAACAGTGTGAGAGGAATGGATGTGTGGTTGCAATGACAGATAACATCATACGGTATGTGTAAAAGTCATTTGAAGACTGAATTGTGTTACAGTGAAAAAAACCCACAACAGCACAATAAAGGGCAAGTGACTCAGGCAAAGTCAGTCAGAAGGGTGTGTGAACATGATTGGCAAACTGGGTGATAAGTATAATGATGAATGCCTGCTCACCAATAAGTTCATGCTTATTTCCTTACAGTATCTCTTGAGGAGGCCTGCCAATGGTGTGGACAGTTTCAAAATAAAGATGGTGACTGGGTGAGGAAAATTACTGTAGTCATTTGATAGATGTGAAAATATGGCTACTTGTCCTATACTGTATGTTTTTAATCCCACTGTAGATACTCTGTGATGGATGCCAGAGGTGGCAACACCGTGTCTGTACTGGCATGACCAAGAGCCAATTCAAACACATAACAAATGTTAAACGGTATTGCACAGCTTGTGAAGAGGAGTCTTCTTTATAAAAACGCAGCCACACTACAGTAGTATGCAAAAGTCTGCAACCGCTTGTTAATTTAGAATTTTTTCCAACTTTTGACCTTTTACTTTTAACTCCTTCGTTGAGCCAATATATTTATTTGAAAACAGTGTTACAGGGGACACAGTAATAAAAATCAAGTTTTTATTCTAGCTTGGATTTACTTTTCTGAGTTTGTTTGTTAAAGCTCCCATGTCAATTGTCTTATTGAGTAATATGCGTAATGTACTTCTCTGGCCAAAGGTGCAAAATAAATGTGTATACTTCATATATAGTAGAACAGACATGCGTCAAGCTTTCTTCATGTTCAAGTAGGTGGCCTTGAAAAAGGACATTTTGTGTCTCAGTGATGGCTCAGTATCTGGTGGGCCACACTTTGTTCTCCATCACCTGCCTGCACCATGTTGGCTTTGAGTGAACCAGTTTGATGAGGTGATCATGGGTGATAACATGGTTCCAGGCTGCAATGAGTGACTCAGTCAACTCATGCTCTGATTTTGGATGTCTCTTGGATATCTCCAAAGCCACCTTGTGCCACAAGTTCTCAATCGGATTCAGATCGGGAGATTGGGCAAGCCACTCAATTGATTGATGTTGTTCTGACACTTCCAGTTGATCACCTGTTTGGAGCAATGGCACGGTGCATTGTCATCTTGGAACAGGAACCAGCTTGTAAACAGCTGCTGCACTGACGGCACCATACACTTTTGCAGTACTGTGATGTACTTGGTCCCACTGACCATGCCGTCAACGATGTGCAGACGTCCGACGCCACTGGCAGCCATGCAGCCCCAGACCATGACCTTCAAAGGATGCTTCACAGTGAGGTTGAGGCACTCAGGCTTGAACTCCTCTCCAGGAAACCTACTCACACAGGTGTCTGCCTGGCTACCAAACAGGCAGAAAGTGCTTTCATTGCCGGAAAGCACCTTTTCACATGGACCTTTCACATGTCCAGCGTGAGTTCTTCCGTGTCCAGTCAACCCGGTTGCACCTTTGGACATCAGTCATCAGTGGTTTGTTGTGTGCCTTGCAACCCCGCAGACAAAACTGTTGATGAGGTGACACTGACATGGCAGCTGTCTGACCACTCACGCAGTAGCTGAGGTGAGGTCAACTTGCGATTGCTCAATGGAATGCGTCAAAGTGCATGATCCTAGCATGATGTTGATGCATGTGGATGACCAGACCGAGGCGTGTCTGCCACCAAACTCGCTTTCTTCTTTTGTAGAATCTTTACAACTGCTCTGTGACTGCAGCCGACTTTATTAGTAATCTGGCAGCATGAAAATCCATGAAAATTTGTTGTTCCAAGGAATATTTCTTAAATAATAGTTTATTTTCATTTGTAATTCTTCATTCTGCCAATGCATATTGGGACTCCTCCCTGTCCTCCTGTCCTCTCAAAAGACAGCAATCATTTTAACAAACATGAGGGAAAATTCAAAAGGCAAAGATGACATCATGCCTTACCTCAGCGCAGCTGTCCACCGCACAAACAGTGTGTCACCTTCCTTTAAAAAAAAAAAAAAAAAAAAAAAGAAAAACGGCGGGAAACGGGGGCCACGCACACACAGGGCCCCCCCCCTCACAGCACTCAGTCTATTAGTCACTCACTCACTCACTCACTCACTCACTCACTCACTCAGTCAGTCAGTTCTGCCTTTCGACAACAGGGGGCAGTAGAGGTGCACCATTCCCGGAAGCACTGCAATACCGGGTCGATGCGTGGAGCGGACGGGGCAAGCCCCACTTCCGGCTCCCTGTTCCAAAAATCCGTTTAATATGTGGTCCCCTCCATGGGGGACGTATCAGATATTAAACTGATAAGAACAGATACTACACTTGATCTTAGCCAAAAGGCCGAGAAGCGATACCCACAAATTGCGCCCCGCCGGGCGCCGGCATGCGGGATGCCGACGGAGCTGGCGCGGCTCAGCCCTCACCAGCCCCTCTGGCAGGTGTCGCCCGGCGAGTCCACGCGTGATCCAGGGAGACCACAGCCGCGCCACCGGGCAGCTAACGCCAGCCGCTAAGCCGGGCCCAGTCTTCCTTTGACAGCAGCAGTGCAGCTCTGCTTGGACAGAGCCTCCAAAAATACCATGAACTCATCGCTATCCCTCTCCACGGAAATCTTTAGTAAAAGGCGAAAGATTTATACGGGATGAAGAGAGACCCGAGTCGATACGGGGCCGCCGCCAAGCCGGTCGCCGTTAGCCGGGCCTGCGTGACGC